>NC_049198.1:63992450-64171366 GCF_009769625.2 Cygnus olor | reverse complement strand
CCCTTCCCTTCCCTTCCCCTTCCCTTCCCTTCCCTTCCCCTTCCCTTCCCTTCCCTTCCCTCCCTTCCCTTCCCTTCCCTTCCCTTCCCCTTCCCTTCCCTTCCCTTCCCTTTCCCTTCCCTTCCCTTCCCTTCCCTTCACTTCCCTTCCTTCCCTTCCCTTCCCTTCCCTTCCCTTCCCTTCCCTTCCCTGCACTTCCCTTCCCTGCACTTCCCTTCCCTTCCCTTCCCGTTTGAGTATTTTTTTTCTTGAAACTGTGAAATAATATATTTTTTTCTCAGGGTGTATATGTGTATATTGTTTTCATTTGCTTCTAAGATATATTTTTTGTGTGCTTTTTTTTTTTTTTTTTTTTTGGAAAGTCCTTATTCAGATGAAATGGCTTTTTACAGGGAAATATCACCTGGCAGGGAAAAAAGTGCTGAGCCATTGAACTGCTATGAAGAAGTTATGCTATCAAATAATAAGTTTTTTGTCTCTCTGGCTTATGAAATGTCATCTCATCTGGCACTTTGAATGTTCTTGAAGGGTCGTTGTGAGAGGATTTACCCACACAGAGTGGGAATTGCTAGCTTGCTATAGGTGAAACAGTGGCTGTCTTTCTCCTGCGTACTTTTCATTCTTATCAGGAGTGGTTAACAGCCTTGCAAGTGCACTAAGTAGCGTTTTTTGTTTTATCAAGCATAATGGCTGAGGATATGACCCTTTTCCATCTGTTCCTTATAATATTATACAAAGGTTTAAAGCAATTCAGTACACACCATCCTAAGCATTTTAGAAAACCTAGAAACTTATGTGATCAAAAAAACAACACTGTGAAAAACAAGTATTTTCCAAAGGTGAATTTTGTCTTCTATATGACTAGAATTATGAGAAACATTATGAATATATGTTCAGGTCATAGATCTTCAAAGAAGTACCTTTTTCTGCCACATGAATCTTCCAAAGGTCATATTGTCTCTTCCTGACAAGGACATGACAATCTTTAAAAAAGACATTCTCAGTACTGTAAAACTTGCTGAAAAGCTTTTAAACTGGATATGCTTTGTAAGATCAAGGAGTGCTCAGTGATACGAAGTCTTCTGAATGGAAGGTGGAAAATTATATCAAAAAACTTAAGAAGTACACGATAAAGTTAATAGCAGGGATCTTGTTCAAAGACAATGATTCAGAGCCAGGTTTTCACTGAAAGGAAAGCCAGTCAGACCTGCATCCATGGCACAAAAATTATGGGTTCACAGCTCCGGTTACCCATAATCAAGTTAGCTTGATTATGGTAAAACTTTCTAAACAAAAAGTTTAGCAGATAGATCTATAACCCTTTAATGTTAGATCCTGCAGTGTTTCTGCTACATGCCATAGGAACAGTAAAGGTGCAAAGACATCCTCTTCTTCTCTTGTCCTCTTGTATCCTGGATGTCTTAATTTAAAGTTTGATTTTCTGTGAAGAGTTAGAGTGGGGAAGAGAAAAATCTGTCCACAGAAATGGACAAAGAACAGGGTGTCCAGATGCTTAAGATTCATAGTTTTCCTGATACATTTTCTGGGTTGCCATTCTTAAACATCATGTGTGTCTGATATTGAAACTAACACTTTGGTCCCTTTAAATATATTTGGTCTATATCAAATCAGAGAAGATAATCTTTGCTTTTCATATCTATGGAGTCAACGTGCTCCCAACAGCAGTTTTGTACATTTGGCTGTGTTCATTATGATTTATTTTATTTTTATTTTTTTCGTTCCCAGTTTGTCTTCCTCTGTAGCATCAGAGTTGGATCTGATTAAGAGCAAATCCCTTTTTAATAATTGGTATATTATAGCCCACATTGTACAAGAGGTTTGCTGAATTTAAAAGATGATATGCCAAGAATTAGAAAGGATAAATTGTTCATTCCAGTACAACAAATATCATTTCAAATTATTCTGCTTTTAGGTTTAATAAGAAAATTTGCATCTCAGAAAAAGCATACATTCACATTTTTGAACCTTCCCTCTCTCTCTCTCTCTCTCAATAGTTCAATAATTAAAAAGCTGTGCTTCACAGTGATAATGAGGAATTTACATTCCTGCCTGTTTCACAATAGTTTTCATACTTCATCATGGGTGAAATTTGCTTTTGTTCAGAGAACTGGCACAACATCCAAGTACTGCTTAAATACTGCTTCAAAAGCAAGAGTATTCTTGCCTAGATATTGTCTGCTACAACATACTGTACATTTAAATTATCAGATAAAATGTTAGTGGCTCAACTGCCATTCTTGTCCTAAGCTTAATGTCACATCAGTACTGAAGGTAGAGGAGTCCATGCAGCTGCTGTTGGAGTATAATGCGTCAGTTGAAATTGGTGCTCAGCTGCTTCAGGCATCTTGCAGCTTTTGTCAGCTGTGGCAAAGAGATTAGCATCCATCTAGGGTTCTTAAGACCTACTGTAGTGAAATATTGTAAGAACATATTGCCTTCCAGTATGCTGGATGAAAAAAAAAAAAAAAGGAAGAGGGAGCTGTAGAATGACATGAGACAGGCTAGAAACTGGCTAAAAGAACAAGTAGTGACAGTCTGGAGCCAGGGCACATCATTTTTTTTTTTTTTTTCCTTTAACAATACTACTTTTGAAAACAGTGAATCCAACTGTCCAATTAACTGACATGACAGAATCACAGAATGGGCAGGGTTGGAAGGGACCTCTGAAGATCATCTAGTCTAACCCCACTGCCAAGCAGGATAACCTAGAGCACATTGTGCAGGATGGCATCCAGTTGGGTTTTGAATATCTCCAGAGAAGGAGACAGTCTAATCTCATCAGTACTCTCTAGATCACAGTGAAAACACAAACTGCATTTCAATATTTTAAGTCACTATTGCCTAGTAGAGATTTACCTGAATACACTTATTCTTCATTGTTTTCCTCAGTCCTTATTTTAACCTCAGCTATAATCAGATTTTGCAATGATTTTAGATGACATTACTTAAGCAGCAAAAGGAAATGTGTTAAATATTTTTATATAAACAACATGATAAATTTATGAGAAATTTTATTCTAAATAATAAAATGTGAAATATCGACATCAGTGAAATCAGGAAATCATGCAAAGCTCTTGGAGCTCTTCCTCCATGAATTTCAACGTAGAGGCAGCTACAGCATCAGTTTTGCAGAGGTCTCACTGTATTGAATGCAAAGAATCTTTCTTTAAAACTGTTCCAGATTTCAGGGAACAATATAGCATTTGTGATTATAAAGAGATTCAGTTTCTTACTTTAAAGAGAAGCAAAATCACTGGAAACAGTAGGGTACAGAACTTTACTCTGACTTCCTCCTTTCCAACTCCTTTTTTTTTTTTTTCTTAGTTATTTGATTCATCAATTGCCTACTCACTTTCTCCGAGTTTCAGCTAATACTATCGAGTCCAGTAACAATCTGGTGGCTAAGTGTTCTTGTGCATATAAAGGAGAGCTTTATCTACTAGCTTTCACCTTTCTTCAATTATTTTCCGATAAATTCAAAAGACTAGTCAATTCATAATTGCTCTAAATTCTTGTCTTGAAGGGGCATGTGTGTTCTGTGTATTGTGAATGAATAGTAATTTGGGGTATGTTAAAGATGCACAGACTGAAATATAATGAATCACTTTTCTGCACGTTCATATATGAAGTCAGTATGTTGTCATGTTGTCTCCCAAAGTCTAATATGTAATGTGTATTTTTGTGATGTGATCTTTGCTGTTGGCAAATGGCTACTGGCTTTAATTCTAACTCATTTTGTAGGCTTGCTTCTTATCTCTGTTGTCCATCCTGATCTCTTTGTCCTCCTTTATGGAAAATCTTGCTTTAAACTTGGCTGCCATGGCCAAGGAACTTTAGCTTGGTATATTAGTTAGTAAACACTTAACTGTTACTCCTGATTTTATTTCCCTGACCCTTCCCTGACCTTCTCATACCTAAAAGTTTTACTGCTGCGGTGGCCCCAGGCAGCTACACATGTGGAATTTCCTTTTCCCAGTTTGAGCAACACAGCTTGACTTAATGTATAAAAACTGTTTCACAGCAGTGATTTAACCCATTGGTTTATTCAGCTGCATATTGTATCCACTCTGTCACCTGTAGACTTGCTTCTTTTGCTGCCAGAAGTATTCTGATACCTTCTTCAGTTTTTACAGACCAAAGAAAAGCAAACCATCAAAACAAAGTAGATTGGGTTCATGGAGTTTTCCAAGTTCATGAATCATAGTCTTAAAAGTAGACTTCGCCTGCAGACAGTTAATTTCTTGATTTTAGCTTTATCATTTTCTCTTACTTCTGCTTAACTGTAACCATTTCACTTTTGATTGGGAGCCGATGTTGTTCTTGTCGAATTTATCTTAGTAAGGATTATTATTATAGCAAGATGAATTTGAACCTAGCTTTTTCCCCTTCTACCCTCCTTCTTTCAGTATTCATTTTTCCTGTATAAATCTCTCTTACAATGGTCAAATAATTGTAGGATGACAAACTAGCCCTCTGACCTGCCTAAGCCACTTTATCCCCGTTTGTTCACTTTTGATGTCCCACTTTCACAGAGAAAATGCTGGAGTTTATAAACCAAAAAAATTACCAAGTTGATTGTTATCAATTTTGTCTTGCTGTTCTGGGTAGCACTCAAAATCTTTATGCATCAGTCACAGTCACAAGACAACACTGAAGTAGACCTGTCTGGTTTTCTGGCGGATTATTAAGATTTCTTCCATTATTTAAAGAATCTGAAGTTAAGATTACTCTTACAGACCCATTTTTTTCTGCAAGTATCAATTTGTTAAAGTTTTTTGTTTTTGCTGTTGTCAAATACTCCTTGGTATAGTGTGGAAATAAAGCAGCTTCTTGAGATTTGTGAGAATACAGTAACAGATTGAAGAACCACCTAAATTGAAAATGGAAACTATTACACAAGTATTTCTTTCTTTGTTCAGTCCTGCCCTGCTTTGACTTGTGTGTCTTTCCATTAAGAGTTGTTGACAAGAAGAAATTGTCTCTAATGGAAATTAGAACCTACTACTTGTTTTTATTCATTTTAGTTGTTATAAATGTACCTTCTGTTCTTTCTTTTGAAAATGTTCTGCTTGTATAGCATAACATTTATTTTGTAAACAAAGACCTATATAATAATGGTTGTATCATAATATAATACTAGGACCTAATGAACATATATAAACTTCTAATATAAATAGCAGTACCTTATATTAAAATCTATGTAATTGATTTAAGAAACACATTTATTCTGCTTCCAAATGCATATTAAAAAAAGACCTAATCCAAACAATGAGGTGAATTGAAATAGAAAAATTCATTAGGCAGGACTGCCAAATTATTTATCTTTCATTGAAGGAGAAAATCAACACAATTATCTATGCTATATGAACATATTGGCTGCAAGTTGGCATGGAATTGAGCAGTAATAATAATAAAAAATGTAACCCACAGCTAAGCTGAATCTAACCAGCTGCTATTAACTAAATGCTAGAAAAGGGAATACTGAACAAGAA
Source organism: Cygnus olor (assembly GCF_009769625.2). Lineage (NCBI taxonomy): Eukaryota > Metazoa > Chordata > Aves > Anseriformes > Anatidae > Cygnus > Cygnus olor. The sequence continues at coordinate 64,165,853 of NC_049198.1, read as the reverse complement.
TAATCACTAAATGGTATTCATTCTTGATAGCCAGAAAGGACTATTCATCATTTTGAAGTATAGAAACAAAATTATATGCTTGGAACTTAATCAGTGAACAGTTATAATGTACATCTTTGCAGATTCCCCATAAACAAATAACAATTGAGCTGCTTTTTAAATTAAAGGATCTTGGTGCTTAGAAATTAAGCAGGGCTGTGATATTTTGTAGTTTTATTCAGACATTTTTGAAAGATTAAATAGCATGTATAGAAGGAAAATATGTGATCTCAATTTGCATTTAAAAACATCCTTTTGTTCCTAGTTAAAAACTGTTCAACAGCTGATCATATATCTGAGCAGCGTAGGGTGACATTTGATATCATTTCTGAGCTTACTAACCTGTAATCAGGAATTACAGTCACCTTAAGAATTTTCCATTACCTGTGATTAGCAAACAAGTGTTTCATTTTCTTCATTACTAGCAGTTCATTAGCAGCAATGAATGTGTACAAATCTAGACATATTTTGAACAGTTTCAATAAAATAAAAAATAATAATTGTGCTTTACACCTTTCCAGTGAGAGTATATGCCATATTACATAATAATAGGATAAAATCCAAAATATTTTAGACTACTCAGATAATTTTTAGACTAAGAAAATTTGCAGACCAGAATGCTTGTTCCATTAGATTAATATTTTAATATGTGTCTGTGTTTCAAAATGGGATTGAATGTTGACATATCAAATAATAACATGAAAAACATTCACAATTTTTATCCTGAGAGAAAATTACAATGAGTTTATCAAGGATTCTGAGCTAGAATACCAGAAATTTAGAATCATTTAGAATCATCATAAGAAACTTTAAGATCCTAAAAGTTTGATAGAGTTATAAAATATGTTACAGAAATACAATTTGTAAAATTCAGTGATATGTGTTTCTTTCAAAGACTTAGCAACATTTGATATAGTTATCTGAGAATGGAATTTTCTTCTGTTATTATTCTGCTCTTATATTTATTTATTTATTTATTTTTTGTTGGGCAGATGCTTATTGAAGTAATGGATTTTAATTATAGCTTCTCTGATGATGATCAAACTCTAAACATGAGACTGAATGAAAGCAATGTATGTTTATTTATTTATTTGTTTGTTATTTATCGGTGTTTCTTTCTCCATTGTCATTTATTAAATGCATTTAAGTATGTGAGAGTTATTAGAGATGATTTGGTCTTGCATGTGCAAAATTTAGCTTGTTGGAACCACGTCCTTCCTTCAAGCAAAATCTAGAAAAAATGTTTTTAATATATTGTATTGATATTCCTAATACTCTGCTTATACAATAAATTTAAATCATTAACCATAACCTATGTCAAATCTTTGAAGGTTCTGCGTAGTGGGAAAAAATACTTTCAAGGTCCACAACCTAGTACTCTCCATACAGCTAACCAGCTCTGAAAAACTGACCTTTCCTGTGATCAAGTCCAATAAATAAATAAATTAATTAAAAGTAAAAAATGTACTATCTCAATTGTATTTTCTTGGTTCTATCACTTTTTAAGAGTGATCTTTCTTATATGTTCTAGTTACTTCATATAGGTGTACTAGACCAGAACACAATAAACTAGAAATAATGGAGACTTTTTAAAACATCCAAGTACATGACTCATTATGCAAAGTCTGGAAGCTTTCAAGTGCATGAACCATTCCTACCGATTTGTACACAGCTGCAAGTATTCAAGTCTGCACTCCTGCAGGCAGTAAGGATTCAGGAAGATGGGTTGCAGGGAGGAGATACCCTATGGGGAAGACAAAAAAGGGGAAGACAGAAAATTCTCTTGACAATTACAGCACATACAATGAGGTTTATGAATAGCTTGTGTCACTGCAGCTGTGCTCTGCAATGACATTTCAGAGGGCTATATGCAGGATTGCTTCCTCTGCTTTATTTGGCGCAATTTTTATTTTGGATTGCCCTAAATTGCTATACTTTAGAACAGGATCGTTCAGTAGGTCAATTCCTTCAGCTCAAGGCTACACATAATTGGTTATGTCGGTGATTGGTGCAGGAAGATTAAATTTGTGATTCCACATATTAATTTTCAGCCCAGGGACATATAGCTTCTCAGTGATTTCTCTGATACAAATTAGCCAGAGTACAATTAATTACACCTTCTTGTTCTCTGGAGTAGAGGTATTCCAGCAGTGGTTGCCAACTTCTGGTAGTGCTAGGGGATATTTGAACCTGCCTACCTATGATTCAAGGTAGATCAAGAATACCACCTTTGTTTTCATTTGTTTTAAGACATTACCAAATTTCTTTTGAATGCATAGAACAACACAAGCCTTTATCAGGAAGTCTGTTACTCTTGACCTCTGACAATAGTTAGTAAACTTCAAAGGTAATTTTTTATTGGCAGTCTATAGAAAGAGCTGTTGAAAATCAAAAATTTTTTCTCCATCTGTCTTCTATAGGACAGATTTTGGGCAGACTTCTTTTGTTTAGTTGCTTTTTCCAACACCTTTAAATATTTGCTGCATGAATGATCTTGTGTTTGGTCTGAAGACAAACGTTATTTCTTTAAATGTTTTGCTTTGGAAGGAAGGACGGCATATGAAGTGCTTTTCACAACAAGTTCTTTGAAGAACGCTTACCAACAGACTTTAAAATCTTTTATGGCTACTGATGTTGTATTTATGCAGGAGTTAGGGACAGAGGAAAAGGGGGAAAGGGGGAAAAGATGAGAAAGGAGCAAAAACGGTAGATCTAAGTCAGCCAGCAAAGTCAGTTTGCTTTTAAAGTTACTGCTGTTGTGGCCTAGTCCTAGTTCTTTTGTTGATATGTGAAGATTGTTACTTCTGAGGGTACAGTGGAGGGCCTTTAATACAAAACAGAGAAATAGATTCTTTCATATTGCTGCCTGACTACAAATCCACAACTAGGGCTCTCTTTCAGCCAGTACTTTCAGTGAACAGATTAACTTGGGCTTGTATAAATAAACAAAGTTCAGAGCAGTTCTGGTGGTTAATATGAACCATTTGGAGTAGTTCTTATTAAAATAAAGCTGAAAAGTATCTTCCCAGCAAATGATAACTAAGGTAGAACAATATCTCCTAAAATTGCTTGTATTCTCATCAAGAGTAGGGGTTGGGATAGGTTGCTAACTGACAGACCTTAATCTGAAGCTCCATTTTTCAGCTCAAAATTTTATAATGGCTATTACACCACAGCCAGTCTTAAGATGATTTGGAATTTTTGATTTAAGTAAAACTATGTGCTCTTATGATCATAATTATGCTAAAGTGTATTGGAAAACTAATGCTTATCATGGATTTGAAGGCCTTTGTAGGAACTAGCCCTAGAAAACTGCTTTTTGTTGTTGTTGTTGTTATTTGGTTGTTGTTTTTCCTAATTTTAAAATAATGATGTAGACTCTGTTTCTGATTCAGAATATAGATTGTTATAAATTATAGATTGTTATAAATTATGTAGGACCAACCAATCCAAATAGTAGTCATCTGGTTTTCATCCTTTTGAAGAAAGATGCACTGACATGTAGAAGGAGCAATTATTGCAGGATGTAATTTCAAAAGACTGGATGACCCTGAGTTTTGAGTGTATCTTCTTCATTCAGTGTATACTGGGGGGATAGACAAATTCCTCTAGCTTTACCTAATTAAAAAGTCAATTAGTTTTGAATAGATCATTGAAATAAATTGAACAGCTAGACTATCTTCCATCTGCTACATGAATTTACTCAAAACAGGTTCTGAAAAGACTAAATGATGAAACACTTGTACCTTTGTGAGAGGGTGTTTGCAGACTTTAGGATATGAATAGCAGACTATGCAATTGACCAAAGGTCACCAATATCAAGGTGTTTCTAATATACATTAGGACATGAATTACTTAAGAATTATGAAATGAGTTAGGCACAAAACAGAATGAAAAATGAAAATTAGGCCTGTTGACATTATTCTGTCTTTAACAAGCAGTTTGAATGCTGGGACCTAATTCCCTGCCACAAATCTGGAAATGTATGCAATTCAACCTTCTGGGCACCAAAATGGCATGTCCATATTAAGGAAGCTCTTCCCACAGGATGCAATAAGAACAACTATGGATTCTACATGAAGTGAAGCCATTCTACAATTTCCCACTTCACTTCTTTAAGTGCTCCACTCAGTTTCCTAAGCATTTCTAAGCATCCCTAAGCTTGATGTTCTTTTCTGTCTCTAGCTTTTTGTTTGCAAGACATCTGAAATTGCACTCGTTTGTACACTTTGCTGTCTTAAATGAAAAAGCACAACCTTTGCAAATTTTCTACCAATCATTTCCCTTCAAAATAATACAACCACTACACACATCTAGTCTTACATACCAGTTTCCAATTTAATGCAATTCAAATGGAGAAAAGTGTTGAAGACAGAAGTGTTTAGGGCAAGAATACATATTCAGCTTTACTATATATACATTCCACTTCCGGCTATAAAACCTAGAATGTGCCATTTATTATAGTACTTGACTATCCCGAATCAAGTGCCACCTTTAACTGAAAAAGATTTAGCCTCACTGAGAATAAACATTTTAGAAATTTAGAGACTAATTTAGATCTTACCCTGCCATCTTGTTTATAAATTCATTTAAACTGATGTTGCAACCAAAGTACTCTTGTTCTTAATCAAGCAGAAGCTTACTCAGACATTGATTCTGGTATATGTTAAGATTTCAGCCCCTGATGCAGTGATGAAGATTTTGAATGGGAAAAACATACCACATATATGACACAGAAATTTATAGCAAAAATATATGTAACACCATTTTATTTAGAAAATAAATAAAATATGCTCAGTAAAAATGAAAACTTTCACAGTTGCGATGCTTCCCTTGGAAAGTCATGGTATGATGGGTGGATCAGGGATCTTGACATAAAGCCCTTTTAATTTTTCTAGCAAAGTGTTGAATAGGGACAAGATACCATCTGAAGCGCTTTTCCACTCAGTCAGTGAAAAATGGACACAAAGAAGTTCAGTTTGGTCTGACTAAAACATTTTTCTTCAGTGGTGGTTGTCATCCAGCTTTTAAGTTCACTAGAAAGGATAATATTTGGAAATTTGGTAGATTGTCTAATAAAAGATATATCTTGTTTATTCTGCTTTCTGGGATCATTTTATTTTATTTTTTATTTTTTATTTTTTATTTTTTATTTTTTATTTTTTATTTTTTATTTTTTGCTTGTGGTAAATGAGAAATGTAAGGTTCCAAGACCTATTTGAACACAAGGCTTAAGGCTACTCTTCTTTCTGAAATCTACTGCAGGATAAGGTAATTCAGCATTATATGGTGTTTCAGTGTGCAAATGCAGCTCTGGTTTTCGTGACTCTAAGTCTAAGTCAGGCACAGATAACCCCAGATGACATCAAAAATGTGTGGATGTGAACAGTTTGTGAAGAACTCTGTTAGAATTTAAAGTTAGTGTTATGATTTAACATGTAAGAAGTTCCAAATACAAACTATTTGATTATTGTAAAAGAGCTATTTAAAGAGCCAGTTGACACTGTTATTTTATTCTTTGCTCAGTTTTGTTGCATAACAGAGCATAAGAATGATAGAATACGAGCCAGATTTCTCATACCAGTTTAACTGTGTGTTGAGGATTACCTGTGACAAATGATTGCTATTTTAGAAAAAAACTAGGGCTTAATCCAGAGATCTCTGAAGCCAACATAAGGCGCTTTGTACTTTGGAGAATGAACTTTCCTGTTTTGTTCCAAATCAAGATAAATTAATTCTGATCAAAAATGTCTCATATGAATGGAAACAACAGTGGACTCCTAAAGACTAACATCTGGCCTAAACCCTTATTTAGCTTTAATAGCATACCTATTTAGACATCACTTCTCTGTAGTGTCTGAAATCACTGAGCTTGAATCAGGATTTTGGAGGAAATCTTTGTGAAAAGTGAGGTGCACAGATCAGTTTGGAAACACTGCTGCATGAAAATTCCTGTGATTCACATTTTTAAAATGTACCCCATCAGCCTTTCATATTTAAAGCAGCAATGCTTCATGCCAATGATTGTGTAGAAATGTCTTTATTACATTTTAATATTTTGAAAGGTGTGAAACCATTTTCATTCATTCTTTCTTTTTGTTTTTAATTATTACTATTTCTTTTTTTTTTTAAGGAAAAGATGAACTTGTGTTGTTAAGATAACTTAATCATAAATATTTCAAGAAGCATTGCTGAGAGCTGCAATACTAGCTTAGTAAAACTGATATTTGTTGTAATCTTCATGTATGTTTACAATAAGAAAAAGCTTGGAAGTAACATGAGCTTTTAGGCTACGAAACAAGCTCATTATGGTTCTGCATCGGGCTGTCAAGTCACTTCATTGGGTCAGTCTGACACAAAATGAAAGCACACAAATGAAAGAAAGTTTTGGCAAGCCAGAAAAGATGGGCACACATCTGCAAGGCAAGTGATTAGCTTAGTACTGTCCTTTCAAAAATCACGCAGGAACTCCTTCCCCCAACCATAGATAAACTAGTCCTTTTTGTTCTTCAAATATTTATTTATAGGATTATAATAGGGAAAAGGAAGAGGGAGGACTTGGGACTTTGATGATAGTGAAAGTCTGTACAGCCCAAAGGTGGTAAAAGAGATAAGCATTATAGGATTAAAAAGATATGACAAATTTGTGTTTCAATTGGGTACACCATTTCAGCCTGAGATTTCCCTTTGGTTGTCAAAGTAGATTTAACTAATATATTCTACAAAGGACAAAATCAGGAAAGGTAGGAGGTTTTTCTTTAACACTTGATTGATTTCCTTTGGAAAACAAAAGAGGGAACCATGTGCTAAGAGGTGGTACTGCTCCTCTGCAAATAAATGTCTTGTGGTCTTATACCTAACATTGTCATTTGCTTTTACATGGTGTTTCTCAGTCAGTTCTGCATAGAACTTTGTATATCAAGAAGAAGACGGAAAATTATCTGCGATTTTGACTCCAGGATCTGTAAAAAATTAATTGCTAGCAATATAATGTACTTTGTGCTCTGCATCCTGCTTACTGTGCTAAAAGAGCAGAGAAAGCAGAAGACTAGAGGAGAAGAAATTATAGGTGAAAATGTATAATGGGGTCCATAAGACCAGGCTGTTCAAAAAAAAAAGGTCGAAAAGGTCAATTTAGCAACCTTGGTTATGCTCAATTATCCGTGTTTTTTTTTTTTTTTTTTCCTCTAATTTATTATCATTATTATTATTATTATTATTATTATTATTATTATTATTATTATTATTATTATTATTTCACAACAACTGTGAATGGCTACTGGAGCTGTCAATACTTCCTGTTTCTTTTAAGGGAAACAATGTCCTCCTCCTGAGATTTGGACAACAAACCTTAGTCTCCCTGGGACATTGTGATCACATCACAGCTTCTGTGGCATGGAGCAGCTGAGCTAGAGCAAAGTTCATGAACATACTTTCCTGCATTTGGCAGGGTGAATTATTAAACATATGTTGTGACCACATTAAAACAAAAAAAAAAACCAAACAAATAAAAATCTTGCTTTATATGCACTCTGTTTCTGATGTTTTCCAGATAATGAAGTATGGACTCTGGACTTGAACTTACTTAGTTGCCCTTCAGTATTACATGTAGTGACAGTGGGGAGAAACAAGAAAGCTACAAAGACTTACTAAAGATGCTTGTCCAGCTTGTACAGAAATGCGGGCAGACCGCTTCTGAGGTTTGATCTCCTGAGCTGTGGTTTTGTAGACACAAGCTTTTTTCCCCTTATACAATTTATCACAGAATCACAGAATTATCTAGGCTGGAAGAGACCTCCAAGATCACCGAGTCCAACCTCTGACCTAACACTAACAAGTCCTCCACTACACCATATCACTAAGCTCTACATCTAAACGTCTTTTAAAGACCTTCAGGGATGGTGACTCAACCACTTCCCTGGGCAGCCCATTCCAATGCCTAACAACCCTTTCAGTAAAGAAGTTCTTCCTAATATCCAACCTAAACCTCCCCGGTGCAACTTTAACCCATTCCCCCTTGTCCTGTCACCAGGCACGTGGGAGAACAGACCAACACCCACTTCACTACAGCCTCCTTTAAGGTACCTGTAAAGTGCGATAAGGTCGCCCCTGAGCCTCCTCTTCTCTAGACTGAACAAACCCAGCTCCCCCAGCCGCTCCTCGTAAGACTTGTTCTCCAGACCCATCACCAGCTTTGTTGCCCTTCTCTGGACTCGCTCGGGCACCTCGATGTCCTTCTTGTAGCGAGGGGCCCCAAACTGAACACAGTACTCGAGGTGCAGCCTCACCAGAGCTGAGTACAGTTATACTGCTAGACAGAAGAAACAGGGAGATTCTGGTATAGGGCTTGAAAATAATTTACTGAGTTTGTTTTAATCACATTCAGAACACGTACAAATAATAGTTAATTAAAACAAACAAACAAAACAAAACAAACAAACAAACACAAAAACAAACAGACTTTTCTTACCCTAGAGAGAAAATGTTTTTTCAAACTTTTAGTTTATGGGAGTGATAGGAAATAGTCTTCTTAGTAGGTGGTCTTGATAGGTCACGAATCCTTCCTAAAACTAACTCAGTTTTTATTTGTACAGTTCTAGTTATCATAGGGCACTACACTACTGTCCTTGTACAGAGTCTATTGCAAAACTTTCTCTATCCTCTGTAGCACATGGCACACTGTCATTTTCCACATAAATATATTGTAGCTCCAAATTCACCTGAAGATGTATTTCTAGTCAGTGGACATGTTACAGCTGAAATGGTGGTCAGTAAAAGAATATATCAATGTGTCATTGTTACAGTGGTTATAGCACAAAACCATACCTGAAACATTAAATACAAATGAACATGCCTTCCTGAACACAACAGATAGAAATAATTGGTATTCAAATTTTTATTTATTTATTTATTCTTGTCAATGCTTCCTTTAGATGTTTCTCTGTATGCTTTTCTTTGTCCTCTCCAATGGGTGTCTTGCTTTATCTGTCTTCTGTTTCATTTCACTCATTTTTGCTGGGTGAAAAGGGGTGGAGAGGGATAGAGATAAAATAAGAGTTTTTACTTTCCGCAAGCATTGCTTTGTGTCTTGGTAGGGGATCTCACTGCTTTTTTTACAGAGTTGCTTTTAATACTATATTTTAAAGAGGAAATATGTGCATGAACTATTACAGAAAACACAAAAAAAAGATTTCAAAACATTGTTTCCTGTTTGTATATTTCATTTTGATTTTGAATATCTTGAATACAACCTTCCAGAAGAGATTTAATAGGAGTTTGAGATTTTATTATTATTTTTTTTTTTTTTCTGTGTGTGTGTGAAATATCTCAAGTGGGACACCCAATACCTTGTCTAAACTTTCTGAAATTTATGTGCTTATGTGTTGATCAAGAGCACTAGCATTTTTGATAGTTTTATTATTCACACAAGGACTGACAGAAAAAAAAAATCAGGCAGGGCTGTGAACACATAAGTTATAGAGAAATGCAGACAAATAATGGCAGCCTAAGTTTATGACAGATGTTTGCACATCAGTCTGTCAATCTGCATTGACTTTTCTTTCACGTCAAAGCTGCGAGACTGTGACCCACACAAAGGATCCATGCGTACGGATACAGGGTCTTCCTCTGTGCTGATACACAGATTCTGCATACAGCATCTGCCCCGGAGCAAAGGACTCCAGTGAGGTTTTTGTCTCCCAGAGTCTCTCCACTGGACACTTCCAGAAGCAAAATTTTGCTTGCTCTTGAATGCCAAAGCAAAATGCAGCAATGGAAGGAGATTAGAGAAATAAACATGGTCTTAGGGTTTAAAAGGACGGAGTGTCTGTCATTAATGAACAATTTGTACAGAGACCTGCAGTTATTCTTACAGCTCAGAGCTTTATAGAAACTACAGCAGGAATGAGGGGAAAAAGGAAATATGTGGACATTTAGGGTATGCTGTAGAATGCAGATTTATACATTGGTCAAGCCCCACATCCTCATTACACAGTTGAAACTCCAAGGACTCCCCTCTGGCAACTTAGCCTCCCCTCCCCCCCCCCCCAAAAAAAAAGATATGAGGAAGGAAAAAAGTGACTTCAGATTTACTTTGTAGTTAAATTATTAAATATCTTTTACATATAAGGAAGAGCTAAACAAGACTGGAATCATGACATTCTTACCATGAGACAAAAGACAGTTTTAGTTTACCATCGCTGTAGAGACAGAACTGTTAAAAGACAGTTATGGTTGTTTCTGTACCCCTGTGCTGTTCCCAGGCCTTTCCTAGATGAATTAAAGCATATTAGAGCCCTTAAATTTACAATTACTTTCTCTGTTGCCTTGGGGCTGAATCTCTCTACTGATATACTTCTCTTTCCTCCTTTACCATGTGACTGTGCCAAACAGCTACCAAGGATATGGCATAAATGAGCAAGTCATAGAGTAAGTGCCAGAACATTTTAAATTTTAATATATTCAACTCTGCAAGCAAAAGTTTCTAAGTCAAACTAATATGATAACAACAAAATTTTTCTTTTTTCTTCTCTGGCATGCAGGAAGAATTCTGCTAAAATGTACATGGAATATACATGTATATGTTCATGTGCCATATGATGCAATATCCCTGAGTAGGAAATATGATTTGAGTGATGTTAGAAGTCTAGTTTAAAGACAACAAAATATACCTTTTCAGATTTGCTTCTTACAGTACACCTGATTTGTATTGAAGTTAATGTAAGAAAATGTTTGCTAATGCCAGACCAGTGAACATTATTGTATGAAAATCTAACACCACATAATGTCCGTTAATAAGAGAGGGACTTTGCTTTGTGTTCAGGTTTCTCCCAGGGAAAGTCACATCAGATCTCATTAATGTCTCAGAGGTCGTGCAACTGTACAGCTGCAGGTTTTCTTCCATGGCTGCACTACTTTACCTCTCACAAACATCCTCCTTCAGACCAGCCCACTAGCACAGTGTGCTAGTTAACATCAATTCAACCACCACAGCAAGAAATTAGAAATGCATGTAATTCTCTGAGTACAGACTCCAAATAAAAGGGTTAGCCAGATTACACAAGAAATACAGTATGCAGAAAACTACTTCAGAGGAACTATTCTGTCCCAGACAATAAAGAAACTTTACCTAACATCAATTTTGTGTTCTCTGTTCATTATTAAGGTTTATTTGTTATACTCAATGGTAAGTAAAGACGTTCCTTTTCCATCAAGGCTATCTCACAGGAAGACATTGCAATCTGGATAGCGTTCCCTCATAGTTCAAAGTGTTTAGTACTGACTAGATATGTATGTTGCAGACAGATAGTAAATGCCATTAAAAGTGCAGAAGATAGTGTTTTCAAAGCTTACATCTATATCTTAACTTATAGTAAAAGTCACAGATGCCTCTTTTTACTCAGAAACTCTCTAAACACATGCATATAAAGAAAATACAGCAAGATCATCCAAATTTTCTGTCAAATATAAGCTTAATATTTAGGTAGAATTTTTGGGTTTCCAGACCTGATTCTCCTCATAGCTTTGACTTGGTGTGGCAAGAACATGCTCTGGCTCTAGTCTTTGAGTCATCCAGATGAAGGATGTGATAGAAAAATATTGACATCTGTCTTGTGGGCCTGGAGACACTAGGAAAGAGGAAGGGAGAAGGTGATGTAATTCATGTCAGGATCCAGAATTTTGGACGCAGAACAGCATACAGATATGGGATCTTACATTAGTAATTGTGTTTTCTGTATGTCCCTTTCCTATATATTTTTTCTCTGTCCTGTCTATTCTGGTTGTGAGGCCCATTATATTTAAAGTTTCTTCTTTTCATACATGCAAGTGAATAATAAATAAGAGGTTTACAACTCCAGTTCATTGTCTATATCACAGTAAAGATTGTGCCTGTCAGCACAGAAATGCCATTCATACATATATACATACAGGCAATTCCCATTTCTAGGTTAAAATGGTAATACTAGTGCAGATGCCCCAGGAATCGGTCGGTTTTACATAGAGAGAAATTCTACCACTAAATCAGAAAGAATGTATTTCGGGAATTGCTTTCAAGGAGTTGTGTCCGCACTTGACTGCAGCTTATCAATATGGTCTCTGAGACCTTCATTCAAATGTTTCTATGGAAAGACTTCTCAGCAATGTCTTAAGATATATAACACTATTAGCACGGGGTCTACTGGAAGAGAGTACACTGAGAGTACAGGACATAGCTCTGATGTGGACTGAATCTGCTCATTATGTCTAATATCCACTGCCTCATGCAGAATATGAACTTCTGCCTAGTTTATTGCTTCCAAAGTACAGGATTCTAATATTTTTAAAAATAATAAAAAAAAATCAATACAAACAAACAAACTAAAAACCAAATCCTCTTTGACTGATTCCTTTTCTGACAGAAGAGGATATTTTCCCAAAGGGAAAACTTGAATACAGACTTTGGAGAAAATTTATATCTCATGGTTGCAAAAGTTTCAAAATAAAGCCTTGCAACAGTAAGTCTAAAAGGCCTTTAAGTAGAGCACAGCAGTACTGCCAAATGCAGCTAACACACATTGCTGCTTCCTGTGGCAGCAAAACTGATGCTTTAAATGAGTCCTACAGCAGGATTTCTCTGCTAATTGCGGAAATAGATAGAATGTGCCTTGAGCACCCATAATTCATTTGACAGCAATTTTTCTTAAACTATAAGTGGCATTCTGTTTCAACAGTGCTTGAGTGCCTGATATTCCCACAAGAAATGTTAAAAATCTTCCATTAAGGAAATCACTGACTTGTGGATTCTGGCTTTTAGAACAGAAATTACCTGAGGTGGTGAGTGTTTACCTTCTTTAAATCAACAGGTTTTACATGCAGAAGCAAATACTAAAACTTGCTTTGAGAACACGTTTTATTCTCCTTTCAGAAAACTCCCTATCCTGTCAGCATACCGTGTCATTTAGCCTGGACAATGTATTTCAAATATAAGAAGCAAAATGTCCATGCTATTTTTTTTTTTTTTTAAGTGAATTTTGTCAAAGAAAGGTGGTATCTTGGTGAAAAATTAGCTTAAACATTTAACTGCATTTGGACTGCATTTGGGTGTATTGCATTCAGGAGCAGGAAAACCAGCTCAGCCATCTCAGCTTTTCAGGGCTTCCTTAGGGATGGGGGACTGCCATGGGATGTGGGATGTTTCTTTGGTTCTCAAAGGGGTGCTCAAGTTTTCTGTCCTTGTTTTCAAGGCCCCTAAGTTTCCGTTGCCCTAAAGGGATTTGCCAAGCGAAAGTGATGCAGATCACATTTTACACTCCATTCTCTTAACCATGTTTGTTCACTTCTTGTGTAACTTGAGCTATTAATCCATATACGGTAAGAGTATGAAATCTGGGTGTACTGTAGCTTGCTTGCTCAGCTCATGACAGCTTGCATTTCTAAGCAATTAAATGAGCAGACAGAACATTAAAAGCTTTAATGCACATTAAAATCCAGCTAACAGTAAAGCATTTTTAATTTTGTCCCTCCAATAAAAAAGGAGAGAACTTAATTTACGAAACACACAGAGCTGAGTACAAATTGTCAATGATTCTCTGAACCAAACTCTTCTTAGATCAAGAGCATGAAATGCGTGTAATAAAATTAATTTAAGATTAATCATAACTGACAGTTTTCAGTAGATTAGGAAAAGGAAAACTTACATAAGAAAGCACTGCAGGGAAATTAAAAGTTACATTAAAGGAATTAGAGACAGCAACCACTGTCTCTTCATAAAGATGCTTTATTTGTTGATCTAGCCAATTTCAAACAAGCTAACATAAACACTTGAAACATTGCTGAAGATGCCATCCAGAAAAACTCATATGTACAATAATTAATATCATTAACATAAATAATTATTAAATTGACTTTAATACAGCTCTGGAGAGAAATTTAAATAGTTTAAAGTTTTGAATAATGAAAAGCCAAATGCTGCATTACAGCATTTCAGAAGAAAATGTTATTAATTGGAAATGCAACCATAGGATTCCATGTGGCAACATCTTCTGTCTGAAATCAAGATTATTTAAATTACTTGCAAGATTAACAGGTGATTAAAAATAGATTTATATATTTATGTTTAGAGAGATTTTTATATATGTATATTTTACAACTTCAAATCAAGCAGAGCAGAAGGTCAACTGCATTCTGGGCTGTATCAACACAGGTGTGGGCAGCAGGTTGAGGGAAGTGGTTTTCCACCCCTACTCTTCCCTCATGAGACCTCACCTGGAGTAATACATTCAGCTCTGGGGCTTCCAGCATAAGAACAACATGGGACATATGAAAGTGAGTCTAGAGGATGGCCATGAGGAAGGATGATCAGAAGCCTGAAGCACCTCTGCTATGAAGACAGGCTGAGGGAGTCAGGGTTGGTCAGCCTGAAGAGAAGGCTCCAGGGAGACCTTATAGCAGCCTTCCAGTACCTAAAGGGTGTCTACAGGAAAGCTGGGAAGGGACACTTTTTCAGGGAGTTTAGTGATAGGACAAGAAGTAATGGCTTTAAACTAAAGGAGGGTAGGTTTAGATTAAATATAAGGAAATTCTATCCTATGGATATTCTATAGAATAGAGGAAATTCTATCCTATGAGGGTGGTGAGGCACTGGACCAGGTTGCCCAGAGAAGGTGTGGATGTCCCATTGCTGGAGCTGTTCAAGACCATGTTGGATGGGGCTTTGACCAACCTGGTCTAGTGGGTAGCATTGCATGGGGATTTGCAACTAGATGATCTTTAAGGTCTCTTTCAGCCCAAACCATTCTATCATTCTATGATTCCATGAAACAAAACATTTATCTTGGAATAGCTGTAGCAATACCTGTTAATCTTTAACATTAGAAGATTAAATAACAAATATGGTATGAAATCTCATAAGTAGACCTTATCTTAAAGTGGTATTTCTGTGAAAGAAATCTAGCTGTTGAGACGCAGTTCCTTTCCTTGCTTAAAAATGTCCAGATAAAATGATGAAAACTAATGAAAGTGACAAGAAATAAATATTTATGCTTGATTAGTGAGAGAATGAGTGAGCCTATGTTTAGATCCATGCAAGGATTGTGAGGAGAAAAAAGAAAGGCAAGGAAATCTGGGAATAAAAATAAAATAATATATATATATATATTAAAAAAAAAATCTACCATTTTATGCTCTGAATTCTAAGCTTTCATCTACTTAAACAAAACTCCAGAATATGTGTCTCAGAAATGTCAATATACTTATGAAAATGTGGAAAAAAAATATTCTTTAAAGATAGACTTGGTGAATAGATGTCTAGATCTGTCCTCCATCTGTTTAATATACCTTTTACAGTGACATCTAGTAAAGAAATTCAAAATCCTTTGTACATGTCGACATACAGCTCTAGCACAAGGATGTTCCTTGTCCCAGAAAGCTTATAACTAGAGCATCAGTCAAGAGACTTGGAGGTTAACAGTTCAAGTATATTATGACAGACTGACAAAAATATCAAGTCTTATTTAATGTGAAGTATTATAGTTTTAGCCACTAAAAAGTCTGATGGAATCAATGGTTATGAAAGACAGGAAAGGTTAAAAAAATAAAAGTAAGTCTTTTTAGCAATATGCCTATGAAATCTTTAAAAATTTTAAATTATTATTTTTTAATTAATTAATTTATTTATACAACATCTGCTGAGTGGAAATAAGCATCTTTTAATTTGCCACCTTCTAGAATTTGTGCACTTTTCTCTGGACAACACAAGAAACCTGCTTGTATTTGCAGTTGTTTTGCAGCTCCTGGCCTTCTCTTTGTGCAGTCCCAAAGGAAAAGAGAGAGCAAGAGAAAAATTCTAAGAAACATGGGATTTCCTCCCTTTAGATGAAATTCTGTGGAAAGCTCTGAAGAAAATGCAAGTATTGCATTTGATAAGAACTACCAGCAAGATCTAGGAAGATATTTTCCCATTTCAGCAGGAATGAATTGAGACTGTCATCTAGCATTTAAAACCATGTTTTGACATTTATTAGGGTTCTAAGATTAACAGAGTTGGAAGTGTTCTTCATTAAGGAGTCTATGTCTTCAGAAAGCAGACTTCCCGTAAGCCTTCAAATCCTAGCTGTATATCAATATTTAATCAGTTAATACTTGCTGCTGGCATGAAGTGTAAGAGAAGTATGGCAAATAGCTTACATGAGGACACAGTATTATTGTGCAACAAGGTATTTGTGGGGATGTTTATGTATGTAATCTCTGAAGGATATTGCGTCCATCCCATTTTAGTAACTGGATCTGAGGTGGGAGCTCAGGTGGTCAGGGATGCTGAGTGAAGTCCCTAGTTAATCAAGTGTTAAGTGAATGCTGTTACAAGTGTTGAAATACTGAGAAAAAGCCATTAGAATCT
The DNA here is from genome assembly GCF_009769625.2 of Cygnus olor. Taxonomy (NCBI): domain Eukaryota; kingdom Metazoa; phylum Chordata; class Aves; order Anseriformes; family Anatidae; genus Cygnus; species Cygnus olor. The sequence continues at coordinate 64,149,439 of NC_049198.1, read as the reverse complement.
GATTAGATTTAATTTACTTATTTATTTATTTTTGAGGGGAAGGGTACCAGGCAAAGCAGCATCTAATTTGAATAGCTCCAAGCATTGTCAAAGCTGATATAGTGTTAGTCAGGATAAGAAAGAAAATGCCTAATCTAAGTTATCTGACAACAGAATAGAGATCTAATGTTGATCTTGCATGGCACTGCAGACACTGTGTATGTCTCTTGTAGCACATACACGCTTTTGCTCTCCATCTGAGAGGGATTAGTAAAGACAGATGTACTGCTAAAATGGTGCTCAACTGTCATGACAATCAAAACATGCTGTCTAATGTAGGATAATAGAATTTACAAAACAAAGTTCAATGTAGTATGGAGACGATTTTCAAAATATGTGTTTACAGATACTAGATAGTTCCAAGAAAATGTCAGATTAACGATTGAAACATTTTTGAAATTAAGTTTGTGACTTGTTAGAAAAAAAGAGAGAAAAAACAGAGAACCTCATTTTGCCAGCTGTCTCTTGAATAACATGTGCAGTTCTGATCCCCTTATCTCAAAAAAAAATAATAAAAAAAAAAAATCACCACCACCACAACCAACAACAACAACAAAAAAACATAATAGAAGATTTAGTAAAAGTGGGGAAACTTCGTAAAGGGACCACAAGGAAGATCAAAGGTACCCAGTAGCTTCTGTTTTTTTCTGGTTGTTTAAAGTAGGATGCTCCAATGGGGGTTACAAAGATTTCAGGAGGCAGGTTCACAAATCATCATGGCATGCAAGAAGTCAATCAATTCTTTCACTATCTCCAAGACAAGCTAGTAGGATTCTAGTTCAAAACAACTGAAGAAAGTGACTCATAATCACCCAGAGAGTAAGAAGTGCTCTCTGCCAAAGGTTGTTGTAGGGGTTTAAAGTTCACATGAAGGAATGAAAAGGCAGACCAGAGAAGTTCTTGGAAGAGATCTTCATTTAAAGACTTGGGATCCACACATGGTTGGAAAATATATATACTCCAAATGACGAAGGCAGTGTTCCTTGCTGAAAATTGTTGCACTTGGAAGAAATATGAGTTAGGAAGAAGTGTCATATGGTTTGCCTTTTGTTATTCTTTCTACGACATTGGCTTATAGATGCAGCTGAAGGTAAGAAACTGGGCAATATGTACCGTTGGTCTGACCTAGCACAACTCTTCTGTTATAAAAACACAGTCCTGCAAAAATGACTTCAGATTAATAGTAATTTTCAGATACGCATCACATAACTCAAAAGAAATAAAACTATTTCACATTTCTGAAATACACTGAAAAATTGGATGACTCCCTCTAGCACTATGGATCTTTTCTCAGACCTGTATTTCAGTAATTTGGAAAAAAAAAAAAAAAAAAAAAAAAGCACAACCAACCAACCAAAATGAAAACAAAACAAAACAAAACAAAAAACTAGCATTAAGCATCAAATACTTGCACAGAACCACAGATCAAACAGCAGAACTAAGAAAACTCATGTGACAATAGAGCAGTATGCAAATTAATGCTGTATATAAACAGACTTTTCAATTTTCCATAGTCTGACATGTAAGCAGCCTACTAAAATTTGCCTTCCTCATGGGTAGTAAATAGAAAAGTCAAGTGGATGCTCATAAACATTTCAGTCCTTAATTTTGACTAGCAAATGGAATGCTAATAACAATATACTCTGCCTTATTGGAACCTAAAAATATACATAATTATTTTATCCATATCCATAATGGCATTTTCTATAATAAACAAAGAAATGATTATTTATTCTCTTCTAGCTTTTGTTTGTGAGTTCGTATTTTAAATCAATGTTGGGGGAATTTTTATTTTTTAAAATTTATTTATTTATTTATTTATTTTTCTGTAGTATGAGAATAAGCTCCCTTTTTGGAAATTATAGCATGAGGTTAACATGCTCGGGGTTGATGTGCTTTCAGTGGACGACCCAAATACGAAAAACATTTTTTTATGCCTAGTATACTATCGCTTTTTTCTTCTGCAAATGAAACAGAAACAGCTTGAACTTTGAAGCTCCATCTTTCTGATGTCCTGTGTGCTAAAAGCATATATTCTGAGCATGTATTCTAACTTCTATATGACTCCCGAACCTTCATTCTTAGCAAGAAAACTACCACCTTTTTTTTTTTTTTCCTGAAAGACATCAGAAAGTGTGCATTAAAGTTTTACAATGCTTTATTTCCCCTCCACTAAGGGAACCACTTTCGAAAAGAAGGTTAGAAATCTGTTTATGTACAATGTTGAAGTCATTCCTCTGATTTATCCCCCTGGCCCTCCAGAGTGAGAGAACATTCATTTTTTAATTCAAGAAACTAGAAAATTGAGCTTGGATTTTTTTTTTTTTTATGTGAAATTTTACATAAAAAGTAAAAGAACAAATAAACCTGTTATTCTGCTGTCAGATTTGTATTCCTTTTGAACTTCTCTAAGTTAGACTGTAACATTTACAATTCATTGTGCCTTAGCTCTAAACCGAGGAAATTCCTGCCCTGTATATTATTTCTCTAGAACTTCGGTTTACATATATTGGATTATACCTCTGTAACAACAGCAAAATTTCTTATATAGCAGACTTCTGGACAGTTTTTCACCTCATCATGTAACTAGCACACTACATCCAGACAACAGCAATCAATTTTGCATCAAGATATACTACCCCCCCCCCCCCGCCCTCCATGCATCCCTCTGCTGTGTGGTATGAAGAGGAGCATAATTCACTAGAAAAGGTCTGAATGTCTGTAGAAGAAAATGGAGAAGCTGTTATACGTGTTGTTTCCAGAAGGTTGTTATACATTGTCTCAAGTGTAACTGGAATATGGAAAACCGTCTCAGAAGGGAAAATACTCTTCCATTTCTTGAATGCAAAGGAAAAACAGCTAGAGGACATTGTTACTTGTCCTTTTCCATTTTCTTTTTCACTTCAAAATACTACAAAGTCTAAAACTAAATGTGTTTGGTTCATCAGAGGCTCTTCTTGAAAGAGTGTGAAAACTGGGTGAATAGAAATGATGTCACTCTTCAAGAAGGGCCTATATACCCACTCCTAAATTGTCTCTCTTGCTTTCTTGACCCAAGAAATCTACTTAACCTTAAGAAACCTTACCTACTGAGATCTTATCATGTTCATATTTTTCACTCTGTCAACATAGTCTGTAAAATAGACATGAGAGCTTTGGCCTATTAAAAACAAAAAAACCATTTCATGTATAAAAGAACAATCCCAAATTTTGCTATTTTTCATTTAAATGTAATTTAAAAATAATTTTGATCTTATAAATCATCAGTGCCAACCTGCTTTAGAATATGCATATATATATATATATAAACATTTAGATGATCACAGAAAGTGGAAACAAACAAAACCACACACACACAAAAATCGCTTCCTTTTCTTTTTTATAAAACTTCTTTGTTCATTACAAGATAGGTGGGAAACCTGTTTTCTCTTCCACATTATGTGCAGGGAGGAATTATAATTCTCTAACTACAACATAGAAGTCCATCTAATCAGAATGTGCTTTTGGTATCATCATTTATAAGTTTTATTATATATTATGTTCAGTCTGGTATACAGGGATTGATTAGTAAGATCCTTGGGCAGGTAGCATCTTACCTAATTTTGGCCATTAACATATTTAATTTAGTATGAAAAATAAAAAAATAAAAACACTGTAAATCAGGCACCACCTGTAAAGTGCAATAATACATGAAACTAAAATACTTCATAAAATTTGTTTTGTTATAATTATATTGTGGGATAATACTTGGAATATTTTTTTCTCACCTAATTGAAGAGAGATTTCCCATTGTCTTCCACACAGCTACTATTTGTAGTAATGGAAATTGTTGTTGATTTAATGTTAAAATAGAAATGCCAGATATTAAAATGAAGCAATTTCAGAACAATTAGTGCCACATTGTGAAACCTGAAATCATCTAAGAAATTATATGATCAGACATACTGAGACAAAGCAGTCAACAAGATGGCTCACTTTATGGTTAGACTAAAATTATTATTGCATCTTGATGAACCGTTTATCAAACTAACAGATGAAGGACTTTTATAGAATTTTCAGCAGTAAAATACATTAGGATCATAAGCTTTCTTATGTAAGAGTTAGGTGAGATTTGAAACAAGAAAAAGAAAAAAAAAAGTTTCTGTTAAGTAACTGTCCTCCAAGCACCTGGTATTTAACAAGAAACTTACCATCAAGCTGTAATACATGTTCTTAAAGGGTGAAGAGATTTTTCAATTAACAAGCTATCAAAATGCAAGGTATTAGCTTTATAAGCAATTTGTGTTGCAATGAGCAGATGTAACACAGATGTGGGCTTTCTGCAAACCACTTTAGGAACAATCACCTTAATGGTTTTTAAGTCCTTTTGTAACATTGTTGGAAAACTGTTATTATCTTTCTCTTCCATCTATGCATCATCATTTTTCTGTTTAGTGAATCTCATTTAAATTGTACTGATCTGAGGCCTGTTTTATCAGAGCTGATTTATGATTGTTCTTAACTGAACCAATCAGCAACTTCCAAAACAGTGTTTATCAGGTCTTGCATTGAAACATCAGGTGAGCTGCCCCAGTCAGTGAGCAGAAAGTCATTTTCAGGACTCCCCAGTAACATTTCAAGTTATGAAGATTGTCTTTGTTATGGTTCTGTAAGAATGTAGCTAAAACTGATGGTGTGCCCTGAAAGGGATTCTGTCAAAGGCCTCAGGAAATATGCTTAGATTGTCATCACAGAGCATTATCAGAAGGTAAAATTGAATATGTAATGCTGACAAAAGCATCAAATTGTCTTTGCATTGTGTGGGAGGAGGGGAAAAAAAAACAACAAAAATCAAATCAGTAATCTCATTATTTGTTAAGCTATATTGAATCTAAATGTTTGTTTTGTGTAGATGGTAGACTTCTTATAAAGTTTCAGTATGTCTCTCTGACCATTTTCACCATGGATTTCTTGTTAATGAATAGCTTTTTCCAACAGATGTGTGTACTCTCCTCTTAAACTGAAAAAAATCAGTTTAAGAAAAAACAACAACGAACAAACAAGAATGTGATGGAAGAAAGTGAGAAAAAGAAAGCAATATATTTTTTTTCATAGCTTTCAAGTCAGCATGATTTTAAGCACATCACAAGTTGTCTTCCTGAAGGTGACTTTCTCATTGCATGTATAAATTGCAAAAAAGTTAATAAAGCACTTTCATCACAGATATGGCCTCTGAAATATTCACTCATATTTGACTTGCAAATACAAATTCATTTTCCCTCATCAGAATTTTAACATGCAAGTAGATACAATTCTATGTGCCTGAGACTAGGAGAGAAAATTTGGTGCAATGACAGCAGCACTATGCTTGTAACCCAGCTATTTCTCTACGGTCTCATTTGGCTCTGTCTGTGCTCTGGCTTAGAATAAATCACCTGGCAATGCAACTGGTAACCTGAAGTTCAGCACCTCAATCTACCTTTTAACCTCATCATGAAAAAAGGGTTCCTTTCGAAAGTATGAGTCACTGACTGGTACCAGGAAATTTTATGTCTCAAAAGAGTGGATTACATAGTGAAAAAAATGTTGTTAGGTACCTAACTTTGTTCTGTACTATATGACTTGTTCTTACTTAGTTCAATATTTTGGATAATGAAACTTACTTATCTTGATACTTACCCTCTAGTTGCCTTGCAGATGGACAGTAAGATTAGTGGCTTAATGCTTGTGAAACATGGAGAATATTAATTATTATTATTATTTATATCTATAATATTGGCTTCTCATAAAAAGAAAAAAAAGAAGCAAGCAAGATGTCATTTAAGAATTTTTGTTGTTGCTGTTGTTATATAACCTGAATCATTCAAAGACAAGACTTTTAATTAAAGTCAAGTGTTAAGTAAAGTTAATCATTTGTTGGTGTACTTTACTTCAACAACTAAGACTGTTTAATGAGCTCAGTGTTAAGCACTCTCTCACCATTGTGACACATCCTTGGTCACAAAAATCTTGGGTGAAATAACAATAGCCCAAGGAGTGTAGTACATAGGAAGCAGTTGGTCAGAATCTGTGTGACAAAAGATAAATGTGTATATTTATGCACAGATACAAATGAAGTGATTCTGTGATTTCATAAATCTATTCTCATGAGCATTATGAGGCAAAGGCTCTCTGTCTGATTCTGAGGGCAAGCCTCTTGTCATAAGAGTCTTAATAAATTAAAAGCATTATAAAATCAAAGCAAACAGTCAAAAAACAAACAAAGAAACAAACAAATAAAAACACCTCTATCTGGCCTTAAAAAAACACTTCTCTGTGCATATTACACAAAATAGCTGAAAACATCAGAAGTTTGATTACAGTTCAACTGTCCCCCTACCACCGATATTACTCACTAAACCACATCCTTGAGTACCATATGCAAGACGATCACCTCCCTGGTCCTACTGGCTACCCTCCCTATTCCTGATACACGTCAGCATGCTGTTGGCCTCCTTGGCCACCCCAGATGGTTATGTTCCAGTGAGCGTCAACCAGCACCCCCAGATCCTTTTCCTCTGCACAGCTTTCCAGAAACTCTGGAAAGCTCAACTATCAAGCTCAGACTTCATTCCATTGGTTTCTGCCCATTAATCCAATCTGTCCAGTCCCTCTGCAGGGCCTTCCTACCCTCTGGCAGATTGACGCTTCCCCCCAGCTTGAAGTAATCTGCAAATTTACTGAGAGTGTACTCAATTCCCTCATCCAAATTATCAATAAAGATATTAAAGAGGACGAGCCTGAATACCAACCCCTGAGGAACGCCATTTGTTGCCACCTGGATTTTACTCCACAAATGCACTCCATGCATGAAAAGCATCCTCAAATGCACAGGTTCTGGGGAAGATACTTATGAGTTTGTCCCAATTCCATTTTTTTTTTGAAACTGCTCATGTGAAACAAAGTAGATATTTTTCTGAGGATTACATTCAGAGGAAATAAATCATACTGAAATAGATATGTTCAATACAAGCTGTCCTTGTATTCTAACAAAACTATCCCAATTAGTCTTGTGCTGCTCTGTGCATTCTGTGTATTTAATAGTCGTTAGCCTTCTCTTTATCTAGGTAGCTACTTACCATGAAGCATCAAACATTTTTATATTTTGTTTTGTTTTAGTTTTTAATGTGATCTTGAAGAAGATATCTAATTATTTACGTGCTTTTCTGTCCCTCACTGCTTAGTTGTCTTTGCTGTAGTGAATTGCAAAGGAGAATGATACATAACAATTTAACATATCTTTTGGTTTCACATTGTTACTATGAATTGTTCTAACTGAATGTAGACATTTTAAATGATTATGCATCTCTGGATTCTTTATGTTATGTCTTTAATCTAGTTTAATATTCATTATTGTTTTGTGTGGAGTTATCTGGCAAACTCAAAGTTGCAAAGTTAAAATGAATCTGTTATGACTAGAAGAATGGATTACTAGAAGGTCAAAAATAATGAAAGGTTGCATAGTCTTTGAACTCTTGATTCTTGCAACCATTTGAAATTTGAAGTCAAGATGTAATTTTGAAAGAAGGTATGTCTTTCATAATCATGGATATAATTTGTTAAAATGAGGCCTCATTTGACTGAAAATGGTGTTCCTAAACCATTGATAATTTTATGTATGAGAAAAAAACAACTGATCATGTGCACACAAATGTTTAGTTGACTGGGTCTGACCCCAAATTTATGAAAATCAGGCAAATATCTATCAGTGTTGGCTAAGTCCAAAAAGAAAAGAAGAAGAAAAGAAAAGGGGGAAGGGAAGGGAAGGGAAGGGAAGGGAAGGGAAGGGAAGGGAAGGGAAGGGAAGGGAAGGGAAGGGAAGGGAAGGGAAGGGAAGGGAAGGGAAGGGAAGGGAAGGGAAGGGAAGGGAAGGGAAGGGAAGGGAAGGGAAGGGAAGGGAAGGGAAGGGAAGGGAAGGGAAGGGAAGGGAAGGGAAGGGGGGAGGAGAGAAGAGGAAAAGGAAAGAAAAGCAGCAACAACAACAAAACACCACCACCAACAACAAAAAAGTTAATATGAACATATAGGTACAGACATTTCTACTTCAAGATAAGAATGTAGGCAAATACCTTGAAATTTTCTTCAATGGTCACTTCACACAGTAGTGAAAATGAAAAACTTTTCCATTTGGTTGATATACTTGAACCTGGACTTTCTGTTTTAATATTTCTACTAGCATATGGAGGTGTACCAGGCAAGCCAGTGTCTGAAAGACAATTAATATATTTTAGTGTGTAAAAAAACTTATCTGAATTAGGTTGCCTGATGCAAACCTCACCAATGTCACCGTCAATATTTCCCCAAGGTTTCTGGTGGGATTCATGTAACTACCCAAAAGAGTGATCAGCACTGATGCAGACACGTAGTGTAGGCCTCTGTATTTATGCCTAAGTACTCAACTTTCTGTTGTTGAACTAATTGAAATGTAGCTATCTGCCCCTAGATAAGCACTAAATGCTTTGCTTTTGATGTAACTCATAGTGCACCCCCAAGACCTTGTTTTGCTTGCAACTCAAGGGGAGGAGGACACTCAGGTCACAAGAGACTGTCTATCAACATTGCACAGATATAAAATGTCTCTAAGGCACCTTTAACCCAGTGCTAAATTTGACAATCAGCTCCATGCAGACTCTTCACCCTCTGAGGTATCACAAGAGAAGGAGGAGAGTTAAGAAGAAAAGAAGTGGATAAATGACAGGAAAGAGAGAGAGATAGTCCCCGAAGTGGTAATGAGGTTTGTCATTTTCCAAAGGAAGATTTTCAGACTTGTTTGATGAGTTAAATGGAGGAAGAACCTGGGAAAGAGATGGCTAATCCATCTGTTTGTATAGTGTTTTCCAGCTTCCTCTCCTTTTCAGTCCAGGTTGTCCCACATCTACTTCTGTCTAGACATGAAGGCATGTACTTTGTGGGAGTGAGAGCAGAGGAGGAGAGGAAATATCTGATCTGTATGTACTGTTTTTTCTATTAGAATCATTCCCTTCCCTTTTTCCAATGTCCACTCCTTGGCCCCATCCTCCACCTCCACCCAACCCACCCCAACCACACGCCATCCCCCCCCACTCCTTTTTTCTTTTTTTTTTCCACTAACCTAAGAAGGAAAATTCAGCAAACTGTAAAGCTGGAATTAACTTTTATCTCAAGCTATTAAAATAGTTTTGTAATTAAGTAAAGTTATATTAATTTAGCTTAGATTTCAGTTAACTATGTATCTAAACAATATGATTGTACCATACTGCTGAGACCATGGAAGCAACAGTCTTTGTAGTTAGTTTCTTGAGCGCTTGATCATCACAACATACTGTCATCCGTAGTGAGTCCAGTTACTTCATTCTGCTTATTGAACATTTCTTACCTTTTTTTTTCTTTTTTTCCCCTTATCTGTAATCATAATTAGAGGAATTCTCATATCTCCTTCTGGAAAAGAAAATCATAATTACTGCACAGTCCCAGGCCTAGTTATTCTGATATTTATTACACTTGTAACCTTTGTGTCCACTTAGTTTGAATAAAGGATGGTAAATGTAAAGATGGGTTCTACTCTAAAAGTACTACTCAAATAAGCTAAATGAGAGAAGACTACGTTGATGTCTTCTGAAACCTGCTGTACAGAATATTTTTTTTCCATCTAGTAAAGAGAACGGGGAAGAGAGGGCTATACAGCTTTGGGGTGTACAGTCCCAAAGCTTAAGGTTTCTGCTTCACTCAGGTTCCTGTTAAAACAATATTGAGACAACCTTTTTACCATCATCTACCTTTACATGCATAGCTCCACATAGCTCCTAAATTAATCCTTATCATGCTCTAAGTAGACTTGGCCAAGTCACTGCATTGTAGAAACCACAGTTGCACAAAGGCATACAAGTCTTGCAAAGAACTGAAGGGTTTTACCACCACCGTGGAGCTATACTGACATGGTCTGATTACTTCAGGACAGAGTTAGCTAATGTCCAGCTGAGTATGAGCAAGGAAAATGCATCTCTTTCTTCAATGTTCTGTGTAGACGTAACCTTATTAACAATCTTCTCCTTTCCATATGTCTCTCTTAATATTGAAAGCTTTGAGTTGCTGCACATAGATTGTATTTAGAAGGTTATTCTATTAACATTTATTTTAGACTGTACCGACTTCAGGGAGGGGAATGTCATTTGCTATCAGTTTAAATAATGCTTAGTAGAATGGGGTCTTGACCTGCTGTGCTCTTACAGCTGCCATATTTAGATAAATAAGCATCTCCTGATTTAGTAAATCAGCATTTTGAAGCACAAGTAACATTAATAAAAAGTGCAATTATGCTCTTTCAATGAAATGAACTGTACAGTCACCCTCTTCCCATTTAAATGGCCTTTTGGATTTAGGAAAAAGGTTAATGCTTCCGTCCTTACTTCTAGCAGAAGGATTCACTCTTCCTTTGTGTGCATTACTTTCCTTGGTCATCCATAGTTATAATTCATGGTGGAACATAAAAAACCTCAGAGAATTCAGCTTTAAGCAGAAAAGGGAAAACTTTTCTTCCCTCAATGGTATACTTCCATATGACAAGGCAGCACATTAACACTGTTCTCTGTCTGGGATAATGTACTCTGTGTCTCAGTAGGGCTAATTAAACAGAAAACAATGCAAGTTTCTGCAGAAACTTCCATTCAGTATAATGTCTGGGAAGCATCTCAGGAAGATTTTCAGAATTTTTTTGTACAGGTCCAGCTGTTTGCCATGCAGCCTGAGGGGGACTCCTTATTTATAAGGAGAACTCTCAACCACCACTGATTGTAATCATGTGCAAAATGGTCTTTTCATCCCATGCTCATGAATATGTCTTTGTTATACTAAATGAGAGCTGCTGACTCAACAGCTGCCCATGATGTAAGCAACTCACCTTTTGATCTCACCGTCCATTTGGATGACTAAAAGGAATCTGTGCTTTGAGGGGACATTTCCATGAATTATTAGGACTATTTTTTGTTCTTCTAAAACAGGAAGACAATTTTTGACAAAATATTTCCTTTTGAAATAGTTGTAAGGCTTTCCACTTAATATTTTATTTTATAAAATTGTACTTCCTGTAACTTATTAGGGGCTTTGTGTTATGAGTTTTATTAAAGGAAAGCAATGAAGGGTGAGAAAACATCCCAAAATGTATAGAATGTGATAATTTATTATATCCTGTGGGAATCAACAGCTTGTTATAAATTCATTTTCCATGTAAATAGGTTAACAAAAAAAAAAAAAAGATTAAACACGGTGCTGTAATTGTTAGTCACATGAACTTCAAACAAATTTCATTCTTTGATTACCCTTTAATGTTAATGTCCAGAAAAAAAAAAAAAAATCATTCTTGCATTTGAAATAATCTTACTGCAGTTAAGGGATTTGGATTATTGGCATGCCTGAGAAAGCACATTTTTTACACAGAAATTTAAGAGGCGACCTCCATTTAACTAGAGATTTAGCACACAGTAGTCTGTTAATGAATCTGGCTACTTCAGGTGATTCAGTTTACACAGAAATTAAAGACCATACATTGAACACTTGTTCTAACCTTATACTTCCATCTATAATCTAGAAAGCATTTAAAATAGCCCTTCAGTGAATCACATGCTCTGCCCCTGCTCCATGGTCATGTCAACTACTTTGTCCTGTGAGACAGAAAGCAAGTCTTGGTATAAAAGAGATACAGGACTCAACGGGAAGAGGAGAAGATGACAAGAGACCAAACCAGTATATTCACCTCACCTCTTACTATGTACAGAAAAATAGATTGAAGATAGTCGTGGAAGTAATACAAATCCATGTGTGTTGAAGTTGTCCTCTTAGGCATCCTTTACTTCCAGCTCTTTCTTAGTAAGCAGTATGTGAGAGGTACATATAGCGTGGTGGCTGTCATCATCCTCCCTGCTGTAGACCAGTGAAGCAGAAACAGAAAATTAGCATAATGGGACAGCAAATAGGTGCATAACCTTCACATTTAAAATCTCCTCCGTGCTTTAGGGAGCTAGTAGTCAACCAGGAGAAAAAGAGATATTATGAGTTAAAAAAATATTTTCCAAAGCTGCTCTTTCCAGCATCTTAGTGAGTTCACATAAAGCCATCTTTGTTGTCAGGAAAAAAAAGTAAAAAAATAATAAACTTTAATTATTTAGGGAGAAAATGGTCAATGGAAGTGAAATTAAGGAATTCGTGTTTGGACTGTTGGGATCCAAGTGCAGGCTTGCTCATCAACAACAAACTTTATGTACTTTCACCTCCCTGTAACCCAGTTGTAGAGCGTTTTAAAAAAAAAAAATAAAGAGAGAGAGAGAGAGAAAATGTAACCTAGTTCTTCACAACATTTTAAAAGAGTTCGAAGAGTTTGAACATAATGTTATGTCTTTTTAAAAGGAATGATTAAAATTCCAAAACGGTTTGGTTATAGGGTGTGATCAGAAAATAAGAGATGCTTATAGCTGAAATTTCTCAAAGCCTTTCACGTTGATCCCCTAAATGAGAATCTTCCGATAGTTGTTTATTTATTTATTTATTTATTTATTTATTTTACTTTAAAACAGAACACTCAAGTGGCTATGATTTTAGCAAGTTAAGAGTTGTATTTATTTTATTGTTCCTGCACAGAAATTTTCCCAGTATACTGATGTTCACTCGCATCCTTCCTGTTTCTAATGAAGCCTATTAGAGGTAATGCAAAACTGAAATGTGTTACCTTCATGTCTCAATCTGTGTAGTTGGTTGGAAAAACATGGCTGCTCAGGTATCGCGTAGTTGTTACATTTGTTTTATTACCAGCTATATGTTCTTACTTCCCAGATGTTGGAATGGACAGTCCATTTCAAACTTGTGCCATGCATTAGGCAATAATAAGAAGGTTAAATGGATGCATGAAAGGAATATGTTTTCATGTGGCAGAGCCAAGAGTACTTCACAAAGGAATCTGGCAAACAAATGCAAGATATACACAGATGGTCACCGATACCTTCTTCGTTTATTTCACTGGCTACACTACGATGGCTTTTTGAATTGTAAAATATAAAATATATACTGAAGGTGATTGCCAGCTGTTGGCATTCTGTACTTAGGTAGACTCCACAATCCAATAATTAAATTGATTTGTGTGAAGACATTTCTACAAAATTTGTTTGGATTCACAGGTGCTTACTCCATATTAGTGTATTATTTATAAGACAGTTTTTTCATAGAATAATACCTTCTTAAGATCCTGTAGTTCTTTCCCATTACAGAGAAGGGAATGACTTAATAATGAATATTCTCTGTCTTCCTACACAAATAGAGTTAAAGGATCAGATTCAGTCAAATCTTATCCTCTAGAAACATAGTATCATAACTTTTATGTCTGATAGTCATCTTTCATAGGAGTTAAACAGACATGGTAACATGATTATGTCTCATGGTATGTATAAACGAAAGTCTCTCGTGTTAGGTCAAAGATACTTCTGGCAGTCAAAGTGTTCTAGACAATACATGGCAGAGATTACAGTCACTATAAAGAAAATACTGAATGTATAGTCTGCCTAGCTGAGCACTAAAAATTCATGGAAAAGCCCTTTGCACCTCAGTTAGTTCTGGGAGTAAGTCCTTGGCAAACTACTTGTATAGATCTGCAGACTGTCATGGTTTCTTTACCTTAACTGGGATTCATGTACAAAGTGGATACATTTGAAAGATTATTATTTTATTATTTATTTTATTTTATTTTATTTTTATTTTATTTTATTTTATTTTATTTTATTTTATTTTATTTTATTTTATTTTATTTTTATTTTATTTTATTTTATTTTATTTTATTTTATTTTATTTTATTTTATTTTAATTTCCCCCGGAATAAACTTTTATTATGTATATTTAAAATAACATACAGCTGTTCTTCCTCCTCTGTCTCCTAGCCTATCATTGAGTAACCAGCTGGGAATAACTGTGAAAGCACAGGGCTAGCTGAACCATTTAGCCAGAATTCAAGGATATAGACAAGGGCAAGAATTTTGTCTGATTAGATCATGGGTAATGAAAGGACTAGACATTAGATGCTCTCACATTTCTTTCTTTCGTCTTTAGATTAATATTGCAACATTGATAATATACTTCAAAAATTTTGGAAACATGTTTCAGCAATAAAATCCTTTAGATCTGGTCTTTACACAGTAGTCTTTTATTATTATTATTGTTATTATTATTATTATTATTGACTTTATGTAGATACATATCCATTTTAAGTAAAATTTACAATAGAACAGTTGAGTTGGAAGAAATCTTCAAAGACTGTCTATCACGTCTATTAAAGGAAAGAAAATCTTTCCTCACTTTATGTGTCTTTTTAAAAGTATTTTCATAGATGGTCACATTATTTAATGAATACAGAATCACAGAATCATTAAGGTTGGAAAAGACCTCCAAGATCATCTGGTCCAAACATCCGCCTACCACCAATATCACCCATTAAACCATGTCCCTAAGCATCATGTCCAACTTTTCCTTACACCCCCAGGGACAGCAACTCCACCACTTCCCTGGGCAACGCATTCCAATGCCTGACTGCTCCTTCTGAGAACAAATGTCTCCTAATTTCCAACCTAAATCTCCCCTGGTGCAACTTGAGGCCATTTCCTCTAGTTCTATTGCTAGTTTTCTGTGAGAAGAAGGTGAGCCTCAGCTCCCCACACTTCTGTTGTGGTTTAACCCGGCTGGCAGCTAAGCACCACACAGCCGTTCGCTCAGCCTCCCTCCTCCCTCTGTGGGACGGGGGAGAGAAACAGGAAAATGAAGCCTGTGGGTTGAGATAAACACAGTTTATTAAGACAGAAAAAAAAAAAATAATAATGATAATAGTACTACTACTAATAATGTATACGAAACAAGTGATGCACAATGCAATTGCTCACCACCTGCTGACCGATGCCCAACCTATCCCTGAGCAGCCGGCCCCCGACCCCGGCTAGCCACCCCTATATATTGTTTAGCATGACGTCAGATGGTATGGAATACCCCTTTGGCCAGTTTGGGTCAGCCGTCTTGGGTCTGTCCCCTCCCAGCTCCTGCTGCACGCCTAGCCTGCCCGCAGGCAGGACAGAGCGAGAAGCTGAAAAGTCCTTGGGTTAGTGTAAGCACTGCTCTGCAACAATTAAAACATCATCATGTTATCATGTTTCATCCTAATCCAAAACATAGCACCCTACCAGCTACTAGGAGGAAAATTAACTCTAACCAGGACAACTTCCTTTCAGGAAGTTGTAGAAAGCAATAAGGTCTCCCCTGAGCCTCCTGTTCTCCAGACTAACCAAACCCAGTTCCCCCAGCCGCTGCTCACAGGACTTGTGTTCCCGACCCTTCACCTGCTTTGTAGCCCTTCTCTGGACATGTTCCAGGGCCTCAATGTCTTTCTGGTAGTGAGGGGCCCAAAACTGAACACAGTACTCAAGGTGCGGCCTCACCAGAGCAGAGTACAGGAGCCCAATCACCTCCCTGGTCTTGCTGACTACACTATTCCTGATACAAGCCAGTATGCTGTTGGCCTTCTTGGCCACCGGGGCACACTGCTGGCTCATGGTCAGGTGAGCATCGACCACTTGGTTATGCCAAGTGCCTGCCTGGAAAGCTTAGAAATCTCTATAGAGTTGCTTTAGATCTTTTAATGTGTTTGTAGCCAGGCAGTGTTACTCACACTTTTGGTATTCACACGTGTTTTGCAGACAGTGAATTTATCACCGGCAATCCAAAGAACCTGTGCATCTGTTGCTTTAATAAATTGCACTACTCATTAATCTAGCCATGGTAGTTCTCACTGCAGGTGACAAAATTCTTTAAGTGTGGCAATGGTAGTTCAAGGAATGCGACTAAACTGAGGGTGTATTATGTTATTTGTGCATCCATAATGGTGATAGTTCAGTACACTGAACACAACCAGATTTATAATGACAAATTGGGCATCACTCCTAATTACTTGAATCTTTAACACAACACGTCATATGGCAGTGTCCTTGTTTCAGTTAGGATAGAGATAATTTTCCTCCTAGTAGCTGTGTTTTGGATTTAGGATGAGAATGATGTTGATAGCATGCTGATGTTTAAATTGTTGCAGAGTAGTGCTTACACCAAGCCAAGGACTGGGTGGTGGGGTGGTGGTGGGGTGTGGTGGTGAATGGACTGCTGCTCAGGGATAGGCTGGGCAATGGTGAGCAGGTAGTGAGCAATTGCATTATGCATCACTTGTTTTGTACGCATTATTATTAGTAGTACTATTGTCATCATTATTATTATTTTCCTTTCTTTTCAGTGCTAATAAGTATCAGTATCTCAGCCCACAAGCTTTCACTTTTTGTTTTGATTCTCTCCCCCATCCCACGGTGGGGCACGGAAGAGCAAACGGCTGTGTGGTGCTTAGTTGCCAGCCATGTTAAACCACAAAAGTCCTTTTGGTACCCAACATGGGGCCCAAAGGGTAGAGATAACAATTGACCTGACCAGAGCTCATTAAAACAAAATTGTTATAAGCATTAGATCAGTTTAATACTTACTAATCACAGTGTTGATTTTCTTGATCTCAAGTCTGCTGTGCCTGTTTTCCAAATTGAGTTATATAACTCGTTACATACTGTATGTGTTCCCTGTTGCACTGTTTATCCTTTCCAGGTGCTGGTTTAAGGTTATTATTTTGCTGTACTGCATAACACTGTCTATAATGTGATAAAATTACTGGTCATGAGACTAATCTGGTATTTCTACTCAGCATGGCCATCAACTTTTGGAAACCATATCTCCATATCTTTTTCTTTTTTTTTTTTTTTTTTTTTCCTTCAGGGAGCCAATCTATGGAGGGGACAGGGGGAGATGTTTTTTCCCACTCGTTCACTCTCTCTTCCTCCTTCATCTCCCTCTTCTCCAGGCTAGTTATGATAGCTCTTCAAAACTTTGAACATCCTTGGGATGTTCAAAGCAGCATGTTCTTATTGTTATGTGTCCTGAAGAGTGGACGTTTGCAATTCTTTTGAGATTCACCCCTGAACAAGTTCAAAATCCCCAAAAAAAAAAACCTGGCCAAATGCTTGAAAAAGGTGTGTCATCACCCTGTCAGTTTCAAAGAGACACAAATCACTGCAATATGCTGGGGCTTGGCCTATCCTTACTGCTGCAATCAATGCCCAAGAGCAATCAAAAGGGACTTCAGGGCTTTGTGGTGATTGGTTGAAGGATTAAGTGCACAGCTAGTGTTTCTTTCCATCCTTCCAGTAGGAGGCATTAATATCGAAAGGAACAGGCAGAGACAGATGATGAATATGTGGCTCTGAGGCTGGTACCACCAGTGCAGTTTTGGGTTTCTTGGTCATGGGAAGGTCTACATGACACTGGGTCTACTGACTTCTGATGGGGAGCACCTTTCTCTGAGGGGGAAAAGGATTTGTTTCCCAAGAGTTTTCAGGGCTGATTGACAGGGCTTTAAACTAGATTTGAATGGGCAAAGGGACAAAACCAGGCCCACCAGTGATAAGCTATTGGACTACATACCAATTTTGGGAACTGCATGCTAATGAAGCCCTTGTCTGGCCCACAAGGGGCTGAATTGAATGAAAGATGTCTGGAGTGTTCCTACACAAACACACTCAGCATGAGAAATAAGCATTTCATCTTCATCTTCATGAAATGCTTGTATACTAATGCATGTAGTGTGGGAAACAAACAAGAAGAACTGGGGAATCTGTCTGTGGTCACAAGGCTATGATCTCATTGCAATCATGCAGACATGGTGGGATAGCTCACATGAATGGAATGCTGTCATGGAAGGCTATGTGCTTTTTAGAAAAAAGTGGCCAGGAAGGTGAGGTGGTGGAGTTGCTCTTTATGTGAGAGAAAAACTGGAATGCGTGGAGCTCGGCCTAGGGTAAATGAAGAGTGAGTTGAGAGCGTATGGGTAAGTGTTAAAGGGCAGGCTACCATGACTAATACTGTTGTGGGTGTTTGCTACAGGCCACCTGATCAGGAAAAGGAAGTAGATGAAGCCGTCATCAGACAGCTGGAAGTAACCTCTCAGTCACAAGCAAGCCCTCGTTCTCACGGGGGACTTCAACCACCCTGATATCTGCTGAGAAGACCACACAGCTAGGCACAAACAATCCAGGAGGTTCCTGCAGATAACAACTTTTGACACAGGTGGTGGAGAAGCCAACAAGGAGAGGTGTGCTGCTGGACCTTGTATTGAGGAATGACTACTAGGAGATATGAGAGTTGGGGGCAGCCTTGGCTGCAGTGACCATGATATGGTGTTCAGGATCTGGTAAGGAGGAAGCAGGGCAAAAAGTAGGATTGCGACCCTAGACTTCAGGAGAGCAAACTTTGATCTCTTCAGGGATCTACTTGGAAGAATCCCATGGGTTAGGACCTTAGAAAGACGGGTGGTCCAAGACAGCTGGTCAATATTCAAGTATCACTTCCTCCAAGGTCAAGATCATTGCAACCCTATGAGTAAAAAGGCAAGCAAAAGGGGTAGGAGGCCTACATGGATGAGCAGGGAGCTCCTAGAAAAGCTCAAACAAAAAAAGGAAGTTTACAGCATGTGGAAAAGTGGACAGGCCACACTGTATATTCAGGGATGTGACAATAGATCCCTCACCTACATATACAGAAATGAGAGCAATTTCTTTCTGCAAGGTGTAAAGCTGAACTGCTATTAAACTGAACCCCAAAAATTGATTCATGCGCTGCTAAAATTAGGTCAAGGCTGAAAATAAAGAGGGATATGATAGTAATCTATTTCTAATTTACACTAATATGATTCTAGTGGAAAATATAGTTGTAGGAGGAAAATAGACAAGATGAATTAGAGACTTTCCTGATAACTTTGTACCCTCTTTGTTTTAAAACTTTTTTTTTTTTTTAGTTGAAAAAAGAAAACAAGCAAAACAAAGAAAAAATAAAAATAACTCTACAAATAGTGGTGTATGCTACAATTCTTTCTGTAAAATACAAAGCCAGCCATGTAAAATGAAATCTTCCATCTCTGTAAAAATTATGTTAGCTCTCTTCAGCTTAATAAGTTCGTGTATCATATCCTGCCCTATTTGTTATAGATAGCAGGCCAGACAAAAAAGTGAGTGAATTAAGTTGTGGTGAACCCATACAAGAAAGAGAAATGGGCATGTTGTTTGATCCAGTGTAGTACTCGGTAGAGTTGTCTTTTAATTAATGTGTAGGTACCTTCACACAACCTCAGCTGGATGACAAAACTCAATAATGTGATAAAAATGGTTTCCACACAGTCTGACTAGGCTTATTTTTCTCTCTACTCATTTGATAATGCAATTTGCAAGCAATTCCCACTGAACCATTGACAAATCACAAATCAAAAAAAGTATATTTTATAGACCTACAAGATTCAGAAAATTCTGTAGTGCTTAATAAGTTGGTTTCACTTTGATTTCTTATTATACTGATTATTAACCTATTCTCTGTTATAACATTCTCTAAGCAACAGGCAGCATTATTGTTTTCATAAGTCAAAGTTAAATGCAATGAAACTCTAAACAAAATATCTTTAAGGCAGCTGCTGATTAAGGCATTTTATATATATTTCAAAATTTTAAATGACTGAAATTGTAAATTGTCTTCACTGAAACTTCAGGCTGAGTTCGAGCTTGAGAAGGTCTCAGTGTTTCATCTTGCCCAAATTTAGTGGTGTCTGGCACTTCGCAGATTCAATTAACTTCAGTTCTCGTGAAAACACATTATAAGCAAAATTTGCCCTCATAAACCTATTTTATATTGAGACATATTTTTTTTAAAGAACTGTTTCATTAACAGTAGTGCACTCTTTGACACAAATCCGTGATGCAGAAGATCTTTATGAACAATAGTTTGTTATGTTATCCTTTTTTAATATTTATTTATTTATTTATTTTCTGCGGCTTGTGGTATTAAATTAATGCAAATGATAAATGGATATGTGTCAGACATGAACTCTACAGGTTGTTCTTTTCACTTAATTCACATTTCCCAGCATTATGAAAGGTGTTTAGGAAAAACTGGCAAATGATAAATACATTGGACCAGTTCTTGTTCTTATTTACATGTGTTAAACACATTAGTCCCACAGAGCTTTTCTGGGCATAAATAGAAAGCAGAAATAGCTGAATATGGTTAATTTTAACTTGCTTTCTTTCTTCCAGTTGAACATATTGGGCTGAATTTTGCTGTCATATATGACTGCATAATTCAGTTGGTGTCATGCAATTAAAAGCAAGAAATGATTATGCCAGCTAGAATTAAAAATGTATAATTTAATATAATGCTTTTTACAATGTTTCTTCAAAATTTTGGACTGACTGCAAGAAATAAACTTTTTAAAAATCTTAAAGAAAAATTTTATTTGACAGAAGCCTGAAACCTATAAAATATACAACCTATATATGGCAGAAAGGGATGGAATTGTTTCTATCTTTCTATTTTCCATTAAAAAAATTATATGATTCTTGCTCAAGGCACAGGGCACTCACATTACATGGAACTGGAAGCAGAGTGGAGCACAGCAAAATCTCCCACCACTTTGCCACTCACCTAATTTTCTGCAAATTATTTTTCTTTGAGCAAAAGGTTAGATCAGGTTGTCATAATGCAGCCATAGGAAAAGGTAACAGCAGAAGGTTCAGGATCACTACTGTCATGTGTGTTAAAAGAACAAAGGAGGACAGAGGAAATGCTGCAATTGGAATGGAAACAAATGAGTACAATATTAAAGCTCTTAATATTAACATGACAGGGGCAAGAGCAAATGCTGCAATCCAGACAGAAAAAATCTGGAACAAATATTGCTCTTCCATCAGGTAGAAGCAATAACAATTGCCATCATTGTAAAGGTGAAAGCAATAAAAGAGGAATGGAAAAAGCATCAGTTTTACTGAAAATGTCTGCAGTGAAAACAGCATCTTCTGTATTGCATCTGTTAATCCTTGTATTAACAACAGCACTGAACAACAACTCAAAGGAAACATCATTTAAACGCTATGTCAGTGTGCCATTGCTAAAAGCTAACTACAATGAATGCACAAAGCCATCCCAAGACTTTCATCTTTGTTAGCCTTATCCAAAATCCACTGAAATCAGTCCAAATCCTTTGCATACTGAATAAATCACTTTTGAGGATGGAGGGATCCAATCATAGTAAACTCCTTAAACTCCAGTGCTACAACTGACCTTTCCTATAGTAACCTTGGCTTATATACCCCTGATTCCCAGAGAATGAAAAAGCAATGGTAAAAACTTCTTATTAAAAAATCCTCTGTCTAAACCTCAGATACAGGAAACAGTCTGAGCTCCACCAGTGAAGTGGTTAATAGAGATTGAATGAGTCCTCTGACCCTGGGGATTGCCCAGCTGAGGTTCTGGGATGTGAACACAACCCTAAAGAAGCAATTGAGGTAAGTATTCTATAGCATCCATTTTCTTCATGTGGAGTTTCTCTAGAATGGCTGGTCTGCTGAATTGCCAATTTATCATTGAAATGATCTACTATCTGAGGTTATCTATGTAATAGAATTACAATTCTGCTGTGCATTGAGACTCTTTATTGGGCTTTCTGGTTAAAAGAGTAACTGTATGAAGTATAAACTTTATTTGAGCTGTAAAAATTGTGAAATGTCCTTTCCTCTCCTTGAGTTCATTAAGCCTCCAGAGAAACTTTCAAAGCTTGTTAGTTTATTATAGCTTGCATTTCTCATTTCAATCTCAAACAACAAAAAATGAGATTTAATGACTTTGCAGGTCGTGGCATCTGTGTCACATACAGTGTCTTGATTTGACGAACTACTTCATTATGACCTGAACTTTACTACTTGTTTATTCCCCAAACACTCAAATTATTCTCTTTCTCATTTTCAACCTTATTAATACAGCATATTTTATTGATCATTATGAAACAAAGTATTTAAATAGTTTATTAAAATTCACAGTATTAAAGGCATGTTGTAGTATAAGATCCAGTTTGCAATTTAGAACTGTTTCACAATAAAAACAATGCTCATTTTGCACACTTTCCTTTGTGTTGTAATAGCATGTCAGGCTAGTCTATAATCTAACAGACAGGTATGTGCATTAGTAAAGAAGAAAACAGCAGCAACAACAAATTGACTTTTCCAAGTACTTAAAAAGAAAGAAGGAAAACAAACAAACAAGCAAACAAACAAAAACTTCTAGAAACTCCTTGGGAAGGAGCTCTATCAAAAGATAGTTTTTTTTCAATAATTAGTGTAGATACTTCACAAATTCTCAACTCCTTTAGCCACCTGTCCATTTTTAGGTATCAGTAAAAAGATTGATTGTCAAAATTAACTACAATATAATATCAAAAGGTATTTTGCCTCTTTCCAGATATCCGTAGAATCATAAAATCATAGAAGATCTGAGTTAGAAGGGACCCACAAGGATCATCAAGTCCAACTCTTGGGTCCCCAAAGGACCAATCCTCCTGCTCCTCCCCCCCCCCCCCCCCCCACCTTGCCCCCCAGAAATCAGATCATGTGTCTCAGAGTGTTGTCCAAACCCTTCTTGATCACCGGCAGGCTTGGTGCCATGACCATTTCCCTGGGGAGCCTGTTCCAGTGCCCTACCATCCCCTTGGTGAAAAAACATTTCTTGATATCCAGCCTGAACCTCCCCTGTCACAACTTCAAGGCATTCCATTGGGTCCTATCGCTGGTCACCCGAGAGAAGAGATCAGTGCCTTCCTCTCCACGCCCCCTCATGAGGAAGCTGTAGACCGCAATGGGGTCTCCCCTCAGTGTCCTCTTGTCCAGGCTGAACGTTCCAAGTGACTTCAGACACTCTTCATGTGTCCTCTCCTCTAGATATTTTGCTATCTTTGTTGCCCTCCTTTGGACACTCTCCAACAGTTTTATATCTTTCTTATACTGTGGTGCCTAAAACTGCACACAGTAGCACAATGAGGCCACACCAGTGGAGAGTTGAGTGGGACAGTCTGTACGTATAACGAGCGTTGACCCTTCCCAGGTGCAGGATCTAACACTTGTTCTTGTAAAACTTCAGATTTTGGAGAAGGCTGTTTTGGGGGGTATAATATAGGTATAATTCTAGTTCTTTAGGGTTGTGTTCATATCCCAGAACCTCAGCTGGGCAATTCCCAGTGTCAGAGGACTCATTCAATCTCTATTAAAAACTTCACTAGTGGGGATCAGACTGTTCCCTGTATCTGAGATTTAGACAGATGATTTTTTTAATAAGTTGTTACCATTGCTTTTTCATTATCTATAGCTTTATAATAAAGGTATAATTCAAGTACCACATTGCCTTTCAGAGATCTCCAATCCTGTACACATTGCCTATTTCTCATTCACCTCTGATCTTCACCCTGTTGGGAGGCAGTTCTGAAAGCTAAAGAGGAGTCCAGGAAAGTTGGATGTTTTTCAAGAATGAAATCCTAAAGATGCAAGAGCAGGCCACCCCAATAAGTAAAAAGTTGAGCTGACAAGGGAGAAGAGCATCCTGGCTGAACAGAGAGCTTCTTCAGGAAGTCAGGAAAAAACGTGTTTATGAACTCTGGAAGAAGGGGCAAGCAACTCAGGAGGATTACAGTTTGCCCAGGGAAGTTGTGGATGCCCTGTCCCTGTAGGTGTTCAAGACCAGGTTGGACGAGGCCTTAGGCAACCTGATGTAGTGGATGGCATCCTTGCCCATGGCAGAGGGGTTGGAACTACATGATCTTTCAGGTCCTTTCCAACCCAAGCTGCTCTTATGATTCTGTGATTCTATGACTATGGAGATGTTGTTAAATTGTGCAGGGAGAAAATTAGAAAGCCTGACTAGAACTCAATTTGACCACTGTAGTAAAAGACAACAAAAATATTTCTGTAAATATATTAACAGAAAAAGGAGAACTAAGGAGGCTCTCCATCCATTATTGCATTTAAAGGAAAACATACTGATGAAAGACTACAAAAATATTAAATAACTTAATGTCTCTTTTGCCTCAGTCTTCATTAGTAAGACCTATTCTTCTCAGGTTACGCAGCCCACTGAGTTGGAAAATGATGACAAGAAGTCAGAAGAAACTCTTATAATCCAATGAGAAACTCTAAGTGACCTATTACATGATTTGAAAGTTCACAAGTCTGAGGCCAGACAGGATTCATCCAATATACTGAAGGAGCTTGTGGAAGTACTCACCAAGCCACTTCCAGTAATCTATCATGAGTCCTCGTTAACCAGGGAGGACCCAGCTGACTGGAGGTTAGAAAATGTGGCACGAATATACAGGAAGGGCAAGAAGGAGGGATAAATAGAATGACATGCCTGCCAGTCTGACCTTGGTACTGGGGAAGATTATGAAGCAGATCATCTTGAGTACCACCACACAGCACATACAGGACAATAGAGCGATCAGAAGCAGGCAGCATGGGTTTATGAAAGGCAGGTACTGCCTGAGTAACTTGATATTCATCTATGAGAAGATGACCAGCTTAGTGTAAGAGGCAAAGGCTGTTTACCTCAATTTTAGTACAGAATTGATACTATTTCCTACAGTATCTACCAGAGAAACAGACTATACAGAGCTTGGACAGGTGTACAGTTTGCTGGTTAAAGAAGTTCTGGATGGCTGTGCACAAAGCATTGTTGTGAATGGTGTTTAATCCAGTTGGTGACCAGTCCCCAGTGGTGTCCCCCAGGGCTCAGTAGTGGGGTCAGTTTCGTTTAGCATTCTTATCTATGACATGGATGACAAGATTGAGTCTATGCTCAGGAAGTTTGCAGATGATACCAAGTGAGGCAGGACTCTCAATCTGCTTGAAGGTAGTAAGGTTTTGCAGTGGGATTTGGATAAGCTAGATTGATGGGCGGAGTCCAATGATGTGACTTTCAACAAGAGTGAGTGCTGGGTCATGTATTTGGGTCACAACAACCCCATGTAATGGTACAGGATTGAGGAAGAGTGGCTGGAAATTTGCCTAGCAGAAAAGGACCTGGTGGTGCTGGTCGACAGCCAATTGAACATGAGGCAGCAGTGCTCCCAGTGGAACATGAAGGCCAATGGCACCCTGCTCTGCACTAGAAATAGTCTGGCTAGTAGAACTAGGGAAGTGATTGTCCCCTTGCACTTGTCTCCCAGCACTAGTGAGTCTGCACCTTGGTGTCCAGTTTTGGGCTCTTCACTACAAGAATATTGAGTTGCTTGAACATGCACAGAGAAGAATAATGAAGCTGGTGAAAGGACTAGAAAAGATTTATGAAGAACAGCTAAGGAAGCTGTGATTTTGTAGTCTGGAGAAAAAGAAGCTGACGGGAGACCTCATTGCTCTCTACAACTACCTGAAGAGAAGTTGCAGTGAAGAGGGTGTTCTCTTTTCTCAAGGAGCAAATGATGTAACGCAAGGAAATGGACTGAAGTTACGTCAGAAAAAGTTTAGATAGAACATTAGGCAGAATTTCTTCATGGAGAGGGTGGTCAAGTATTAGAACAAGCTGCCTAAGGAGGTGGTGGAGTCACCATCCCTGGAGGTTTTTAAGAGGCATGTGGATGCCATCACTAAATGAAACAGTTTAGTGATGGGGTTTGGTAGATCAGGCTGATGTTTGAATTTGATGATCTTGAAGGTTTTTTCCAACCTAAATAATTCTATGATTCTTTTCTTGCTTTAGTTCCAGAACTAGTAAGAGGAAGTAAACCTAACTCTACTCATATTTCTTCTCAGAGGTTTATGTGTATTAGATTCCCCCATGTGCCCTTGACCCACACAATGGTGTAGCATCTCCGGGGTGGATCCTACTTACAGTGATCAGATGTCTTGAATGTTGCTCATCAGAAGCAAGTGCTCATCCTTCATGGTTATCGTACTGTGTTGAAATGTATGTCATGTACAGATTTTACTGGTGACTCCATAAGACCACTGAAAAACTGGTTAGAAAGAGGAAAAAGAAAAATCTTTTTCCACTCATTTGGGACTTCTACTGATCATGCAAATCTTTAAAGATGATAGACAGCAGCCTCAAAGTGAAATTTGCCAGGTCTGTCAACATAAACACAAGCCAAGCAAGAAACACATAAAAAACAAACAAACAAACAAATAAACAAAAAGGAAGTGTATATTCTGTTTACTGCCCTCTGAAACAGAAAAATATGAGCATCATTAATGTTCAAGTTTACTAAGCTTAGCTATAGACCAGTAGGATGGCATCTTTTAGTAGAGCTTTCTCCACTATCATCTCTCTACACAGGACAAAGAAGTCAGATATTTTTTCTTTTGTTCTCAGTCATTGCTCCATTTACTTAATTATGTGCACATACTGAAGGACAGATGCTAAATAATTCCAGGCTGCACATTTCCTTACTTTATCGATACAGCAATAATTTGTTTCATCTTCTTGTATTTTTGTTTTATTTTATTTTATTATTATTATTATTATTTTAACTTTGATTAGTCATAAGAAAGTCTATTATGGTTATTAATTCTTCTTTTCATCAGTGAGGCAAAGTTGATAATTCTGTGTGTACATGTCCAATTATACAGGCTAGCAGCATCAGCTAGCATAGCCATGTGTTTTTTGGACCCCATATCCCACAGGCTGAGGCACAGCTCACTTTTTCATTTAGTGAGATGTATTCAGATTTTACACACTTTTTGAAAAGGGAATGAAGATAGTGCTGCAGATAGTCAGGAACACTTCTTGAAGTAAAAAATAAAATAAAATAAATAAATAAATAAAATAAAATAAAATAAATACATATATGTCTGAGTTCATTACAGTTTACTAGTACCCTTATAGCCAAGATATTTTTGATTTACTGGAACTGCAGTTGGAACTCTCAAGGGAAAGCAGGTTATAATAAGGAATAAATTTTATTTTAAAATGAGCTAATTAATGCAATAGCTTCCTGGACTTCCAACAGCTGGAAGATGACAGTTTAAAAACAGTGTTACTCCTAAAAGAATAAAAAGCTTATGAGTAAAACTTTTTGATAATATAGTCTTCCAAAGACTCTATTTATATCTGGATACATCTCCAGCTGGCTCTTTAGTCTTTGAAAACTGACTAAAACATAACTTATTAAAATATATAAGATAGTGAAAGATAGTGTTCAAAAGTTTTAAAAATTATCACAGTTTTTGGAATCTTAAACTAAGCTTCAGGCAGAGATAAGCCTTATGATAAAGTATTTTAAAAATTGTTTTTATCAGTATTTTTTTTTTTTCCTTGTCATGCCTGTCTTCAAAAATGGCAAGAAGGAGGGCCCAGGCAACTAGGGACCAGTCAGCCTCAACTCCATTCCTGGTGGAAATGTGATGGAACAGCTCTTCCTGAAGTTCATCCCTCTTCATGGCATAGAGCATAAGAAGGTGATTAGTAATAGCCAGTATGGATGTGCCAAGGGGAAATCATGCTTAACCAATCTGATAGCCTTCTGTGATGAGATGACTACCTGGGTAGATGAGGGGAGAGAAGTGGTTGTGGTCTACCTTGACTTCAGCAAGGCTTTTGTCACTGTCTCCCATAACATCCTCATAGACAAGCTCAGGAAGTGTGGCCTAGATGAGTGGACAGTGAAGTGGATTGGTAATTGGCTGAATGGCAGAGCTCAGAGAGTTGTGGAGGCCTGTAGCTAGCAGTGTCCCCCAGGCATCAGTACTGGGTCCAATCTTGCTCAACTTATTAATCAGCAACCTGGACAACAGAATGGAGTGCACCCGCAGTAAGTTTGCTGATAACTCTAAAGCTGGGAGGAGTGGCTGATACCCCAGAGGGTTGTGCTGTCATTCAGAGGGACCTGAACAGGCTGGAGGGATGGGCTGAGAGGAACATCATGAAGTTCAACAAAGGAAGTGCAGGGTCCTGCACCTAGGGAGGAATAACCTCAAACACCAGTACAGGCTGGAGGGTGACCTGCTGGAGAGCAGCTCTGCAGAGAGAGATCTGGGAGTCCTGTTGGACAGCAGGCTGACCATGAGCCAGCAATGTGCCCTTATGGCCAAGAAGGCCAATGGTATCCTGGGGTGCATTAAGAAGAGTGTTGCCAGCAGGCCAAGGGAGGTGATCCTCCCCTTCTATTCAGCCCTCGTGAGGCGACACCTGAAGTATTGCGTCCAGTTCTGGACTTCTCAGTACAAGAAGGACATAGAACTACTGGAGTGAGTCCAGAGGAGGGCTACAAAGATGATTAGAGGACTGGAACACCTGTCGTACAAGGACAGGCTGAGAGAATTGGGCCTGTTTAGCCTGGAAAAGAGAAGTCTGAGGGGAGACCTCACTGATGTGTACAAATATCTGAGGGGAGGGTGTCAAGAGAATGGAGCCAGTCCTTTTTCTGTTATGTCCAATGAGAGGACGAGAGGCAATGTGCACAAACTGAAGCACAGGACGTTCCATCTGAATATGAGAGGGCACTTCTTTACTGTGAGGATGACAGAGCTCTGGAACAGGTTGCCCAGAGAGGTTGTGGATTCTCCTTTTCTGGAGATATTCAAAACCCGCCTGGATGCCATCCTGTGCAATGAGCACTAGATGATCCTGCTTGGCAGGGGGGTTGGACTAGATGATCTTCAGAGGTCCCTTCCAATGTTGGCCATTCTGTGATTCTGTGATTCTGTGATTTATATTTCCATAAGTAAGTCTGCTGTCTAATTCTGTTTATTTATTTGATTGTTTGTTTTTCTGTTTATTCTGACTGAACAGACTGAATTAATATCTCCCTTAAAACTGGATAAGCTATCTAAGCTGTCTGGAGTTGAACAAGACAGTGTTTATCTGTCTAGACTTTATTAGACTAGACTTTTTATTAGTAGCTTAACAACTGAGGAAGTTGAGAACCCGAAATATTTCACATAAAGAGCTAGCTATCTGCTACCAGTTACAAATGCCCATTTTTCATCTCATTCAGTATTTGAAAGTGAGTGCAAATTTGCTAGTAACTGTGGATAAACACTATCTTTATTTTCTTAACAGACAATCAAACAACTTGCTCTGCTTCTGCTAACCGTATGGTCAGGCCTGCAGCTGCCTTCCAGCATCATCATAACATTAAAGCTTATGGCAGAAACCCTGTGCTGTTGTCACAGCTGGATTTCACTTTCTTAAAAAAACTTTCTGTCCTTTCCTGTCAAAACACAAAGCTATCATTTTTTCTTTTTCATAAATAAGTAGCTGTATGTACCTGGTGGTTGAGACACAGCAGAGTAATAGTATTAGAATCCAATATCTCTGAAGACGAGAGTGGTGACTTCTAAGCTGTATAGCTGTATATTTCCTTTCTTTAAGATTTATTTTGAGGTAGTTGCATTAAAAAAAAAAAAAAAAAAAAAAAAAAAAGAGAGAGAGAAAGGAAAGAAAAGAAAAAAAAAGAAAGAAATCTCAAAAGACAATTAAACAAGTTTGCTGACCTACAAATATTTTATTATAGACAAACCCTTTTGATCAGACAAACCCTTTTGATCTCAGTAAGGAAAAATATTTAATCTGATAATTTGAACATTTTGTTCTTGTTTCATTTGTAATAAACTTGACTTAATCAGAAGCCATTTTAATCAAAATGCAAAAGCAAGCAAAAAGATTATCTTTCCTCTCCAAACCAGATCAGTCTTCTCTTGCAAATATTCAGGACTTATCAAACACTCAGCATAATTTAAGTCATGTCAAAGTTAGCTGAATGACTTGGAAAAAAAAATCACTGTCCTAAAAAATTTTAAAGATACTATCTAGACTTATGTGATTATCTATTATGGTAGAGATAGAAGTAATAACTCAGAAAATACAATCTGACCAATTAAAATGTTAATCTTTTCCAATGAAAAGATGTGGAAAATAATACTTATTGTTCTGAGACTCTGCTGAAAAGTGATTGAAGTCTGTGTAAATAAATAAATTGATTTTTTGTCTGTCTGTGAGAATGAATCCCTTCAACTTCATCAGCAATGGGGATTTTTTCACTGCTTTGCCCAGAAGTTCTATTTGCCATAACATTTCTATTGTTTGTATAAACATGTATCTCAATGAGTTTTTCATATGTAGATTATAAGTAAGGGTATTCTTCTCCATAATGTGACAAGGTTCCTACATATTAATATTAGCACCATGCCCAGGCATTAAACATCCTATTAAATTGACACTGAGAAATGTTTCAAGGTATATATATATATAGTCTCAGGAAGATCAGTAATTATTTAATTCTGTCTTTCTGTGTACCTGAAGAGTATCCACATGCTTATATATTAGGAATGCAGGCTCTGTTAAGGAAGTTACCACAACTCATAGAATCATAGAATCATAGAATGGTTTGGTTTGGAAGGGACCTTAAAGATGTAATTCCTCTTGAGAGACCTAACCTCCTCTCCCCATCTTTTCTGCCTTATATTTCTTTCATTTCAACAGTCAATACAATGCAGCCCAAACAGAGTCTTTCCCTGTGTTTCCTTGTAAACTCATTCCTCTTGGTAGTTCTATCCTTTGTGATTTCCATGCATTCTACCAAATTTCCTGCTATGAAAAGTCCCATAGGCTGTGCAGTTATTCTGTAGGGATACCCACAAGGGTGATGGCTTTTTTTTTTTTTTTTTTTTTTTTCTCCCATTAGATAAAGTATTCTCACAAGGGAAGCAGGTCTGCTGTTTGATGCTGCCCTGTTTGACCTGGCATCATTACACAAACAAAATATCCTCAGTGGTGGTTTGAAGCATTATTACTAAGCCATTGCAACAGATATGCTTAACATTTCAAATCTCAATTTTTAACTGACTTGTGAATTCTCACAAAGTATGTTTCAAACTAATAAATTTTCAGGGCTGTTACAATCTCCGGACAAACGGGAAGACTTTCAGCGTCTCCTCTTCCTTTACTTGTAAGATTTCTTTAATGCATTATTTATTTATTTATTTAATCCTTACCAGTCATTTCAGATGGTTGTTGTTGGACAGAAAATTAGAGATGTCTCGAAGAATATATTCTTATTTTGCTATAGTGCCTATTTTCTTGGAACAAAATATAAATATAAATGTAAATTATATCAGAGTACTTAAAGCTTTGTTCATTCAGCCATTAAATGTTCTGAAACATGAGTGACCTTCAAAGCTTTTTGTGTGGGAAAATTTCTGTTAGCTTTTGTGCACACACATCAAGAGAAAATGAGATGTTAGTCTGGATTTCCTAGCATAATCATTTACATCAAATATCTGGTTTTGTTTTTTGGTTGGTCGCTCTTCTGCTTATAGTACTGGATGGCTGAAAAACATGAATAACATTAAAAGAGAGAAAACAAACAAACAAACAAACAAAGGACTATATCCTCAGCTGCTGGCAATTGGTTTGGAGCCAGTAAAATGTACATACACTCACAAATAGTGATCAGAGGCACCAGTCCCTAGTACCACAGGAAGGACAGAATAAAATGTTTTCACAAAGTCGTTTATTAGATCATATTTGGAGTGTCTGTTCAATTAGCATAAAAACCTATTTTATTGGTAGCACAGAAATTATTCTAAAGACATTGCCTGAATAACAACCTTTCACAGAATCTCGTAGAATCATAGAATAGTAGAATCATAGAACGGCTTGTGTTGGAAGAGACCTTAAAGATTATCTAGTGCCAACCCCCCTGCCATGGGGAAGGATGCCACCCACTAGATAAAGTTGCCCAGGGCGTCATCCAACCTGGTCTTGAACACCCACCTCCAGGGATGGCGCATCAGCTCTCTGGGCAACCTCTTCCAGTGCCTCACCCCACTATGAGTGAAGAATTTCCTCCTAACCCCTAATCTAAATCTCCTTTCTTTTAGTTTAAAACCATCCCACCCCTTGTCCTGTCATTGTCTGCCTGAGCAAAAAGCCACTCTCCATCTTTTTTATAAGTCCCCTATAAGTATTGAAAAGCTGCAACGAGGTCACCCCGGAGTCTTCTCTTCTTCAGGCTGAACAGCCTCAGCTCTCTCAGCCTTTTGTCATAGGATAGGTGCTCCATCCCTCTGGTCATATTTATGGCCCTCCTCTGGACCTGCTCAAACAGGTCCACACCCTTGTTGTGCTGGGGGCCCCAGACCTAGGTGCTCCAAGTGGGGCCTCACAATGGTGGAATAGAGGGGGACAATCCCCTCCCTCGACCTGCTGGCCACCCCTCTGTTGATGCAACCCAGGATACAGGTGGCTTTCTGGGCTGCAGAAATGCACTGCTGGCTCATGTTGAGCTTTTCATCCACTAGAGCTACCAAGTCTTTCTCTGCAGGACTGCTCTCAATGAGTTCTTCTCCCAGTCTGTACTCCTGTCTGGGATTGCCCCAACCCAGGTGCAGCACCTTGCACTTGGACTTGTTGAACCTCATGTGGTTCACGTGGGCCCACTTCTCAAGCTTGTCCAGGTCCCTTAGGATTGTTTCCCTTCCTTCTGTTGTATCAATTGCACCACTCAGCTTGGTGTCATCTGCAAACTTGCAGAGGGTGCTCTCAATCTCATTGTCTATGTCGTTGATAAAGATATTAAAACAGCACCGGTCCCAGGACAGACCCCCGAGGGACACCACCTGTCACCAGCCTCCACCTGGACATCGCGCCATTGACCACCACTCTCTGGGTCAACCTTCAAGCCAATTCCTTTTCCTCTGAATGATCCACCCTTCAGATCCATATCTCTCCACTTTGGAGGTCACAAGGCCGTGTGGGACCGCATCAAAGGCCTTGCAGAAGTCTGGGTAGTTGACATTGGTGGTCGGTCTTCCCTTGGCAACTGATGCTGTCACTCCATCATAGAAAATAGGGTTGTCTTGGGAATAAGAAGCAAGAAGCACCTTGTTTAGAGAAGAGTGCAAAATAAATCAGCCAACGATTTTCTTGTATAGCAGTATTCAAGCATATTTTCATTGTTTTTCTCACCTTTTTTTTTCTTCATGTCTGCATGGTGTATGGGTAATGACAGTTAGCTAAGACATTCCTAAATTCTATGTGTATTTATGGAACAAAATAAATTACATGTGTTTCTCTGATGGCATTCGGATGAACTTAACCAAAAGAATAGTTGTTAGTGGTACTTCACATTTTTTGTAGATACAGATATAGAAAACATGGATTATGACAGTATGTATAGTGCCTTTCTGCTGCTTTTTTTTCCTTGCTTTACTCTCATGGATAGCGCATTTTGCAGCAAAATCATACTGAGAGTGCTGTGGGTCTGCTAGAAGTTTTGCTTAATTAATGTTCAGAGCACCCAAATGCTTCCCACAAACACGGCAATACAACAGCAGCTGTAACTAAAGCCCTTTATTTGTTTCTTCACACACATCATAATAGCCTGATCCTGTGTCGTTTTCATGATGACGTCCCTAAGGTGATGACAGGGTTAGAAGTATAAAGCAAGATTTGCACCCATTCGTACTACTTGATTAAAGTTCTCAGAGGAGCGTAAAGCTAAAGAAGAGGCTTCTACTTTACCAGGTCAGCCAAGATTTACAAACCATGTACGCATTGCTACTAAATCTTCTCAGAGAAGAGTCACATATCTAAAATGAATCATATATGTGCATATTTTGAGGTAGATATGAAGAATTGATTTATAAATTGAGATACAGGCATCTTATTGAATAGAACAAGGATCTGAGATGAAATAACAGTTTCTCATTATATTTTGAATCTCTTTATAATTTATGCTAAAAAGATCAAACTGATTGCACATATATATATTAAAAACAAACAAAACATATAAAATACCCACAAAACAGAAATAACAACAAAACCTAACAACCAAACCAAACAAAACAAAGCAAACAACAAGAGAGCAACTAAAACCACTAGAACTAAGATAGATCAAATATGAAACATATTTGTTTCTGAGTTTGGTCATAGTGGTGAAATATGTCTCATTCTGTAATTGAAGATGACATGAGTTCATCATAATCTCACCCTAAAACAACGGTGATCATCATCACTGTTATCCATACAATATTTTTGCTGGAAGATCTGATAAACTTTTAAAGGTACATAATTCAAAAAGTATAAGCCAAAATTACACATACTGTCATGTGATTTTAAAAGGCAGAATATACTCCATGTAGACATAAAATAGACATAGGCATTAAATTCCTGTAACATAAACTGACTCAACCTTTTACAATACACTAACTGTGCAATTAAAGCAAAGTGTTCTTCCATTGTATTCTCCCCATCCACTGTTGTTACAGAAATGTGAAGCTCCTTCAGAAAAGCTCTTTCCTTTTTTACTTTTGAACAATATCATCCGTACTTTGGTCTTTATTGAAACAGAACATAGGAATATATAACAAAAAAAAAAAAAAAAAAAATCATTTTTCCTTTAGGTTTCCAGGAAGCAAAAATCAGAGAGAAATTAAAAATCTCTGGGCAGTACAAATTTATTTGAAATTCGCAGAGCAGCTCATAGGATACCAGCTATTTGTGATACCATGCTGAAGATTATGCAAACTCAAGGCTTGGATAATATGTGAAGCTGGAAATAATGGTTTTACACAGATGAGCTGCTTACTGTGAAGTAAGAGTTGTTGCATCTTCATTGGTCCACAAACATTGTCTACGTTTCCTATTCTAAGTTTTCAGTAAACACTAGATAATTCAAATTGCATTAACCTGAAAAGAAAGACTATTTTTCATTTATTTTTTATTTACTTTTTCCTAATTCAATCATTAACTGTGCTGGCTATTAGGGCTCTGATGGATGACCTCTGGCAAATCTCTTGCAGTAAAAACAGAGGGATGTCTGTTCCTTTAAAAAGATGTCAAAGCAGACACAATTTGGCAAATCATAGCATAATCATATTAATGTATTGGGTCAGCAGTTGCTACAAACATCCAGTTTTATTCCACAGTATATTTTAGCCAGAACTCAAAGACATTGGAAGAACAACAGGAATATTTGAGACATGACATTTCAGTGACTTTTGCAGTGGGAGTGATAAACTCCAGAAGGAGTGGATAAGAAAACATCTGAGAAGTGCTTTAAACTCAGTAACTATCATTTACAGCAGATAGAAACCACAATATATTGTCTTTCACTAAGACATTTTTTAGTGGCTGTGAAGGCACCAGTTGCCTATAGCTCTCTCATGAACCAGGAAAGGCTCTGATCAGATTATTGGATTTTGGATAAAGCTTCCTTTAGGGTGTTTATATGCAATTTCTGCACAGAGAATAGACTGATAGGATGCCTGTTTATTGGGCAGTAAATTATAGGTTAGATTGAAGTTCTTTAAGAAGTCTCCTTAAACGTCCAGATTCATATGAAGTAAGGGAACAGTTTTTCTCAGTGGCGGATGTTCATTTATAAAGCAGGTTGTGGACAAGCTGTTGAGTAGACTGCTGATCAGCCTCACAGTTTCCAAAGCCTTCTCTGGTGTGAGCCAACAACCAAATCTTATGCTGCAATATACCTGCAGCATACACGGTGAAATCTAATTTTTTTCTCATGCCATTTTTTTTTTTTTTTTGCCAGTCCTTTGTGGACACTCAAATCACTACTTCTCTCTTTGTCTAACATTGTGAACTAGAAAAGATTCCCTCTGGGGCAATTGGGAGGAAGGAGCTCTTGAAAGATAGTATGTCAATAGCTGAATCTGGGATACAGCACAGAGAAACTCACAAGAGACTTCAGTCTTCTTTAGCAGTTTTTAGGCTGATGTAAGAGTAATTAGTCCTAGTGGGCTATGTTTTCATTGGCTATTCTGTTTACAATAGTAAAAGGATTTTGAAACAAATCTCCAGATGTTTCCACCTACCAAAAGTTTATTTAACACACACTAACTAGACTCCTTTCAAAGGAAATGGAACCAGAAATTCTGATCCAAATACATTCCAAAAATAATAGAAACATTAGGTTAAAACCAAGGAAGCTGGCCAGCGAGACACACATTTTCAAGGTCCTTTGGGGATACTGGCTGTGCCAGATTGACCAAAGCTGGGGCAGAGGTCTCTTGAGTGATTATGTGTGTTTCAGCTCCAGGGCTGATTTCCTCCAAAAATACATATATAGGTGTGCCAAGTGCAGAGGAAGGCAGAGAAAAACTCAGGCTAATGCTGAGGGGAGCACAGAACCCTCAACCACTGGCCATGTGTCTGTAAACCCTTATGAGAAGAGGAGGTAGATATTGTTTTTTGTACTGAAATGTATTTGTGTAAGTGCTTATACAAATTCTGAACTGTGCATTTAATTTCATATTAATATTATTTTCTTCACATTCTTTTTATATACGAATGATAAGTTTAGAGAGAAAATTGACACTGATGTTAAGCCTTGACAAAACAAAACAAAACAAAAAAACAAAAAAAACCTTTCTGTCTTACCTTTATCAAAGGAGTATCAAACAGAAGAAAACTGTGGTGGACACAACAGTATGTATTCACAACTCAGAGATTATTAACAAAATAGTCAAGATTAGAAGTTAAAGATAGTTGACTTGTAGCCACTTTTGAAGTATGTATGAGATAGATGTCTGTGCCACGAGAATGGAAACCATAATCACTCATACAGCTTGATTTTGGTAACTTTTACTTCAGATTGGCTGTCTCTGGATGGCACACTGATATTATCTACTGAATCTTAGTCCACAGAGGGACTCTGAGCTTGTTTGACTTATGTCAGGGAAAAAACAAAACAAAACAAAACAAAACAAAACAAAACAAAACAAAAAAACATGGTATGAAAATAGAGCATATATAAAAGTTTTAAAGAGCAATCGAATAGGTCAGTATGGTAGCCATGTAGCAGATAATCTATTACATAATTCCTCTTGTCATAACAACATTATTTCGCCCTGGTAAAGATGTCTAGATTGAACCTATCAGGCTCAAAGTGTTTTTACATAAACCACAATGATGACATATACTAGTATTTTAGTTGCAATAAACTATTTGATGTCCTGCTTGATTTTAAAGGAGAAAATATCTTCCAATTCACATATATTTTCTTGCCCAGGTTTATCACTTTCTATGCTCTTTAGAGGACTTGGTTATTAATAAAAATCACCCAAGCCAGGATTAACACTTTATAGAGAAAAAATCAACACAACCAATGAGATAATCTTGCTAACTTAAGGGTATTACAGGATCCAGAAGAGACGTGCAGGATCCAGATGAGTCACCATCCATAAAGTTCTCTACTGCAAACCTATTTAAGCAATTGCATTAAATAATAATAATAATAATTAAAAATAAATAAATAAATTCCACCCTTTCAAATAATGAAAAACATTAAGGTCTGCAGGGTGCACCAGCCTATTTAGACCCATGGCTCAGGTTCTCACAATAAGTTTGTAGTAATTAGGATATCTTATTAAAACTAATTCTCCTCCAGTCCTCCCTTAGAAATCCTTCAAGTAATAAATCTAGTCTTGCTAAAGCAAATTTCTAAATTATAACAGTCTCTGTTGGGTAAGCCCCCACAGATATTATCTGAACAGCGATGAAGAATCTTACAAATTAAATGGAAATATGTTAATACTTTAAAGTGTGTCAGGTTCAGAAATCAGTTCAGATTCTTATTTGTTTCTCAGACACCCCCTTCAGACTCTGTCATGCTTTCTCAGTTTTACTTATCTTCCATTATGTACCAAGTTTTACAGACTTTTCTTTAATTGCCAGCTTTTCCCTATTTATATTGTCATTCTTTCTTATACATAGACCTTTCATTTTGGCTTGTTTCAGTTTTTTATGATGGATATATTTCTGCTGCTCCATCTGGCTTTCCTGTCAACATAGCACAGAGTTCAATTTTGAGATACCCATATGCCCCAATTAAGAGCTTGAATGGCTGCATATCATTGCTGGGTCAGCCAGGAAGGGAATTGTGGGGTCTGCTGATGGATTCCCAAACCCCAGCTCCCCCACTGGCCTGAGGGAGGCTGCTCTGTGGTCTCCCAATGGCCTCTACCCCAGCTGGTGGAACAAGACCACAGCACTGAACAGAGGAAGGGCCTTCTACTGTAACAGAAAAGGCATCCACCTGCCAAGCCTGCTGGTCTGAGGCTGAAACCCAGACAGAGGGGCTGCAACCTCCCCAGGCAGATGCCTACATCCAAACAGGCTTCCCAAGGACTGTAGAACTGCCCAGACCCTCAGTTTAAGGGAACTCTAGTTTCTGGAAGTACCTGTAAGTCCCAAAGACAGAGGCAGGTGTCATGGGTGTAAGTGTGCCCAGATGGATGAAATTTTCAAACAGGTAACTCTGTTGTGAGAGGAGTTCTTCAGGCAATGTAGCATCCAGGAATCTGAGCAGGAGATTGACAAATGCTATTATTTACTGACATGTGCCAAGCAACCTCCCTGCTTTAAGTCCTGGCAAGGAGAAGGTAAACAAGATTCCAGCCCTGAACCAAAAAATTCAAAAGACTCAGGGAGAGTAGACCCTTGTTTCTGCTCAGAGACAGAGGAGGAATCTTCCCCTTGTCCCTGAAGTGGCCCTGCACAACAGATATGATGTTCTAGGGCAGAAGAGTGGAGACTCTGAGTAATAATAAAGACTTCAGAAAGGACAATTGTACAAAGTTGGTTCAGTTGACCACATACATCAGAACCAGTGCCACAAAAAAAGGCATGAAAGTTGTTAGCAATTGGAGACTCCTTGCTGAGAGGCACTGAGGCACCCATTTGCCAACCAGATAATCTCTCCAGAGAGGTTTGCTGCCTGTCTGGGGCCCTCATTTGTGATATTATGAAGAGGCTACCAAGCCTGGTGGGTCCCAAAGACTACCATCCCTTCCTACTTTTTCACTTAGGATCGAAAGAAACAACAACAAAGAGATTCCAAAATATCAAAGGGGACTTTATGTCCCTTGGAAAGATGTTAAATGGATGAGGAGAGCAAGTAGTGTTCTCTTCTGTCTTCCCAGTTACTTACTGGGACCCAAGAAGAGGGAGACAAAAGGACCAAGTGAATGATTGGCTGCGAGGCTGGTGTCATGCTCAAGGTTTTGTGTTCTACAATCTTGGACATACTTTTGAGAAACTGTAGATGCTGACACCAGATGGGGTGCACCTGACCAGGTGGGGCAAGAGTGTTCTGGGCAGCAAGCTGGCTTAACAAGTGGGCTTTAAACTAGATGCGGTGGGGGAAGGGGATGTACCTCTGAGTGAAGGAAGCAAACCTGAGGACATTGTCACTTTAAGAAACAACAGGGAAATACCTGTGAGCTGTCCCAAAGTAATCAAGAAGGGTTCATCTGGAAAAGTGATGTGACTGATAGACCAGGTGAAGTGCCTCTACATCAATGCACGCATCATGGGAAACAAGTAGGAGGAGTTGGAAACCATGGTGCAAGTAGACAAATATGACCTGACTGCTGTTGTGGAAACATGGTGGGTTGGATCACAAAACTGGAACACTGGAATAAATGGTTAAGAGCTTTTGAGATGAGATAGTCAGGGAAGGAGAGCAGGAGGTGTTGCCCTCTATGTTAGGGAAGGGATTGATTGTGAAGAGATGCCTCTGAGAAACAGTCATGGTTGAGAGTTTGTAGTTTAAAGTTAAGAACCACACCAATAAAGGATACCTTGTGGTTGGGTTATACTACTGTACACCTGATAAAGGGGAGCCTGTTGATGAGGCCTTCTGGTTTCAACTACAAGAAGCATCATACTTGCATGGTCTCCTCCTGATGGGGGACTTAATCCACCCAGATGTCTGCTGGAAAAGCTACACCACAGATTGTAAGCAATCCAGGAGATTCCTAGAATATGTTGAGGATAACTTCCAGGTATTAGACAAAACAACCAGAGGATAAGCATCACTGGACCTGATGCTCACCAATGCAGACAAACTCATGAAAGAGGTAAGACTGGAGGCAGTCTGGGCTGCAGTGACCACGTCCTGGTTGAGTTTGTGATCTCGAGAAATATGGGTCTGGTGAAGAACAAAGTCAGGACCCTGAACTTCTGAAAAGCAAACTTCAAGCTATTTAAAGACCCAGTGGATGAGATCCCCTGGAACACTGTTCTTAGGGTCAAGGGAGCTAAACAGAGCTACCAACTCTTTAAGGATGTTTTCATTAGAGCACAAGAACTCTTCATCCCCCTGTGTAAGAAAGGAAGCAGGGAGAAGAGAAAACTGAGATGGTTGAGCAAGAACCTGTTGGTCAAACTAAGGTGCAAGAAGGAAATGCACAGGCATTGGAAGCAAAAACGTGTGGCTTGGGAAAAGAGAGTACAGGGATGCAGTCCGGATGTGGAGGGTTGGGATCAGGAAAGCCAAGGCGCAGATGGAAATGAGCTTAGCAAGGGATGCAAAAAAATAACAAGAAGGGAATGTATATGTACACTGCTCAGAAAAGGAGAGTGTGATATGACTTCTGATATATGAGAAGGCTGAACTGGTAACAACAGACGCGGAGAAGGCTGAATAACTCAACTTCTTTGCCTCAGTCTTCACTGCCAGTCAGGCTTACCATATCTCTTGAACCTGAAGATGAGGGCTGGGGGAGCAAAGTCCCTCCAACTGTAAGCAAAAAGCAGGTTTGAGATCACCAGATGAAATTGAATAGGTGCAAGTCTATGGGACCTGATGACATGCATCCCAGTGTTCAGTGGGAATTGGCTGTTGTAGTTGACAAATCTCTCCACCATATTGGAAAAGCCATGTAGTCAGGCAAAATCACCGGTGACTGGAAAAAGGGAAACATCACTCCCATTTCTAAAAAAACATAGAAAAGAGGACACAGGAAGCTGTAAACCAGTGAGCCTCACCTCTGTGCCTGTGAAGATCATGGAACAGATCCTCCTGGAAGCAATCTCCAGGTACATACAGAACAAGGAGGTGATCCAAGACAGACAGCCTGACTTCACCAATGGCAAATCATGCCTGACCACTCCGGTAGCCTTCTATGATGGAGTGACAGCATCAGTTGCCAAGGGAAGACCGACCACCAATGTCAACTACCCAGACTTCTGCAAGGCCTTTGATGCGGTCCCACACGGCCTTGTGACCTCCAAAGTGGAGAGATATGGATCTGAAGGGTGGATCATTCAGAGGAAAAGGAATTGGCTTGAAGGTTGACCCAGAGAGTGGTGGTCAATGGCGCGATGTCCAGGTGGAGGCTGGTGACAGGTGGTGTCCCTCGGGGGTCTGTCCTGGGACCGGTGCTGTTTTAATATCTTTATCAACGACATAGACAATGAGATTGAGAGCACCCTCTGCAAGTTTGCAGATGACACCAAGCTGAGTGGTGCAATTGATACAACAGAAGGAAGGGAAACAATCCTAAGGGACCTGGACAAGCTTGAGAAGTGGGCCCACGTGAACCACATGAGGTTCAACAAGTCCAAGTGCAAGGTGCTGCACCTGGGTTGGGGCAATCCCAGACAGGAGTACAGACTGGGAGAAGAACTCATTGAGAGCAGTCCTGCAGAGAAAGACTTGGTAGCTCTAGTGGATGAAAAGCTCAACATGAGCCAGCAGTGCATTTCTGCAGCCCAGAAAGCCACCTGTATCCTGGGTTGCATCAACAGAGGGGTGGCCAGCAGGTCGAGGGAGGGGATTGTCCCCCTCTATTCCACCATTGTGAGGCCCCACTTGGAGCACCTAGGTCTGGGGCCCCCAGCACAACAAGGGTGTGGACCTGTTTGAGCAGGTCCAGAGGAGGGCCATAAATATGACCAGAGGGATGGAGCACCTATCCTATGACAAAAGGCTGAGAGAGCTGAGGCTGTTCAGCCTGAAGAAGAGAAGACTCCGGGGTGACCTCGTTGCAGCTTTTCAATACTTATAGGGGACTTATAAAAAAGATGGAGAGTGGCTTTTTGCTCAGGCAGACAATGACAGGACAAGGGGTGGGATGGTTTTAAACTAAAAGAAAGGAGATTTAGATTAGGGGTTAGGAGGAAATTCTTCACTCATAGTGGGGTGAGGCACTGGAAGAGGTTGCCCAGAGAGCTGATGCGCCATCCCTGGAGGTGGGTGTTCAAGACCAGGTTGGATGACGCCCTGGGCAACTTTATCTAGTGGGTGGCATCCTTCCCCATGGCAGGGGGGTTGGCACTAGATAATCTTTAAGGTCTCTTCCAACAGAAGTCATTCTATGATTTATTCAGGGTTTGCCAAGTTGTTCTCTAGAAAGTTCATTAACGTTATGGCCACCATTTCCACACCTTACCTTCCAAACCTAAATCTGTCAACACAAGCTTCATAAATGAGTGATGAGAATACAACCCACGCTCACTGTTCCTATTCTACTCAGTTAGCAGAACTCCCAGCAGTGCTCAGCCGAGGACTGGTCCATGCCAATGGGTGTCTTCCAAATATTGTTTAGTGACCTTAGCTCCCTGCTCCTCCTGAATGCACCATCTTATAAGAGAAAGGAGAGAAGACAGTTTTTAAGATCTAAATGAACATTTGCTTTAATTCATTACAAAAATGATTGCTTAAATTAATTTTGCCTAAAAATTAATTGCTTTGTTGAGGTGTAATTCTGTCTCTTTAACTAGTTAGTATTTGAAACTCTGTTGGTTCATTTTTATGACTATCAAGAAATTGGCTTAGGTTCAAGGATTTGTTCCACTCCTGCCTCTTCCTGCTCTCTCTGCATCTCCCAGGTTACTTGCCTAAGGAAAAAAAAAACAGTTCTCATTACTTAAACTAATAATCAAACTGTTTTACAGGCATGACTGTGGATATTTTCGCCTGCCCATAAAGACACTTAAAACTATTTTGGTCACATGCTTTTGAGAAGGTGCAGATAATGTCCCCTACAGCTTAAGCCTGGTACACACACACACAGAGAAGAAACACAAATGACAAGGATGGGTGAGGCAGCAAAACAAGTAGGTGTGATTTTATTTACATTCAAACAATACGAATTAAGTTGTTAACTGAGGTCTCCAGGGTATGAAACAAGAATAATATTTGTAACATAACCTGTAACAGTCTGCTTAGAAATGGACAATAACAAACATCCTTTTGCAGACCAAAAATATCGATGAGTACTTAGTAAATAATAATAGCAAATGATAGAAAATAAAATTTGCACCCTGGGTTGATTTGAATATCATTTGACTGGATATCTGAAAGTTTATTTGTTTGTTCTAACCTTTATTCACGGTTTAGAAAATGTTTTAAGGCAGAGAAAGAAAATTGTATTCATGGAACAGAAACCTGTTTTGGTAAGGTACCATGAACAGTGAAAAACACACTTTGCCCCCAGTGACTCTCAATGTCATATGAGACAATAACTCAGTAGAGACTGATGGGAAGTACCAGACTCACTGAGCAGGCAACTGTTGCAGTGCAATAACCACATATCAATTGAAGCAAACTATTTGCACTCTGAAACGCAGATAATTGGGCTGTGAAATATTACAAGATTAATTTTTCCCATTAAGTATGATTTTTCTGGCACTTGAAGTGGAATGCCAAGAAAACAGGCTATCCTAATTTAATAGATTTAATCGAAAGCAAAAAAGAGGGGAGAGAAAAAAAAAAAAAGACAGAATATCACTATTTAGGATGAAGTCTAGGGAAGAAGCCTAGGAACTGTTTTGTCCAAGCTAGCTTTCTGTTCCTATCTGTTGCATAATGATTCATCTTTCTATAAACTCTCTCTGTTCATCTTTTTGTCCTGATTTTGACTATTGTCATGTTATTTGCCAGGTTCCTGCATTTTACATAAACAGTTAGAAAAGATAAGAGTGGGCAAATGGAAAACCAGTGTCACCTGAGTACCTCTCATCTCTTGTCTTTTTCAGTGATATATCTGAAATCATTGACTACTCTATTTGTCTGCAGTACAGAAGCATACT
The DNA here is from genome assembly GCF_009769625.2 of Cygnus olor. Classification (NCBI taxonomy): domain Eukaryota; kingdom Metazoa; phylum Chordata; class Aves; order Anseriformes; family Anatidae; genus Cygnus; species Cygnus olor. Next base: position 64,105,660 of record NC_049198.1, on the reverse strand, counting down.
GTACTTAGTAAAGTCTCTTAACGGGTCAGACCATTAGTGTGCACAACTCAGTGCACTCAAGCATGCCTCTTTCATACTAATTGTGTCCAATCAAATAACAAGATCAGTAGAGACTCTAAATCATTTAAGCTTGTTAAAATGTCACTTCTAAGGCTCATTGTGCCATTTTCAGGCTGTAGCTGCTTCATGTTGTGACATGCTCTAGAAATAAAGCAAGAAGGAAGAGAGGAAGAGGAAAAGAAATCTACTTTGCGTGTTTGTAGTTAATTTTCATCTTTTATTTCATTAGGAATTTGTTAGGTTTTATAGCTATCATATGTCCTAGTATTTTTTAATTCTTTCTTGAGGTGAAGTGTTGTGTATGTGTTTGTGTGCTGTTTTTTTTTTTTTCTTTCTTTCTTCTCTCTCTCTTTTTTTTTTTTTTGTAGTTCTATCCAGAGAGCTATAGTAATGACAAGCTGTTAAGGGAGATGACCACATATGTATGAAACACATTGTGTGTCATTGTGTGTTCTCTGCATAAGTTGTGCAGATGCAGGAATCTCCCCTATTCTCTTCCTCCAAGACACCTTAGCTTCATGAAAAGATCAGAGGTTTTATACTTCTCTATCACAACAGTGGTTCAATGTGTTTTAATCCTTTTATGATTAAATTCAAATGTTTGATATTATCTTTGACACTCAGTTTTCAGGAATAACTACTTCCCCAGCAAGCAAATCCGTCTCAACCTCATCTTGCTTTCTCAGCCACGTGCCTGCACTTCTGAAATACTGGGTCATGTCAGGTACCACAAGGACTGAGCAATGACCTTGAGCAGGGAGAAACTCTATTACATTCTCAGTGGGCATTCCTGATTACTACAGGTTAGGGTTCAAGTGCATTAGCAGAGAATAGAGAGAAGCTAACAGCCAAATGGTAAAACACTACTAGCACTTCTCCCTTTTTCTCCTGCTAATTTAAGTAACTGAAGGGGCAGACACAGTTAAACTTCTGTTAGACAGACTGAAGTTGATTAAAATGTTGCATATGATGGGTGTTATCCACCAGGTTACTTTAAAAAGTGCTATCTGCAAAACCTTTGTGAATTATTTCCATGATCCTATGAAATATAATATCTGTCAGATGAATAAAGTACCTAAAAGGTCAAAATGTGAATTTAAAATTTTTAAAATTGCAAAAGTGGCTTGCCTCTGTGATTCCTTCTATTTACCTGGAGTGGTAAAGTCACTATGCTGGTAGTAAAACATTCAACTATACCTTTCATAAATCTGCCTAAGCAACAATGGCTGGAAAAATAAAAGTTAGTGGGAAAAACAATCACCCTGATTTTTAAAATGTAATGATCAGAAAATATTTTTTTCTTTAATTTTGACCTTGATCTTTAATATTTATTCAATTGCTTTTTATTGTAGCAGTAGAAAGAATATCTATAGTATAGCTCTGACTAAAGTTTCTGTTGTGTAAAATGTAAACAGAAGTCTTCTACTTCAAAATAGGTTTATAATATGAACATAAGTAAATGTTATTGTGATTTTTCTTTCAAAATGTCATATTTTTTTTTCAGGGTATATTCCAGAACAACTAGTAGAACTGCCCTAAATCCAGCAGACCTCATACAACATGAACCCACCTACCTATCTGGTGTGTAAGGTGAAAAATCAGACTTTGGAAACAGGTTGTAGTTTCAAGTCTCTCAGGCACTATCAACAGGAGAAGCTCATATTAACAGGGAGAAGCTCACTCTCTTAGCCAGAATGAGAACATGTTTTGGTCTCTTGCACAAGTTGTAAATCAAGCTGTGGCCCTTGATGTGACTATGCCTGGCTCTCTGCAAATGTGTAAGAGGCACCAGCTGCCAGCTCTGTGTTGTCCAAGGGCAATTTGCACTAAAGAATTTTTGACTGTGTGAAACACAGATGTGGAGTTGGGAAGAAGAAAACACCAGCTTTCCAAAAGACAAAAAATATCTCTGCCTAAAAACGGCACTGTAGAAAGGAAATTAATGTATTTAAGAGAATGATGAATTTAAGAGAAGACACAAATACCTATATTTCAGTGGCCCATGAGCCAAACTGCGAGCTCTTCCTGAATGCTAGATACTGTCTTTAGCAAGCATCTGAATATACCTTTGTATTCATGCATTTCTGTTGTTTCTGCCCTCTCCTTCTTACATCTTTAATCAAATTCTCTTTTAAATAACACAGGGGGCACAGATCTCTTTCTGAGATTTCATAAAGGCACCATATTTTTCAGTCAATGTAAATAAAGTCTAATAAAGATTATACCAACTTTAACACTATATTTTTATTGCATTTGGCACACTGATTGCTTTTGATATTTTGATTGCTCTCAGGAAACCTTGGTGGGATGAAGAACACACCTGGAGTGCTGTAGTTGAAGGTTATGAACTATTTGAAAGGAAGGCAAGAAAAGAAAGTTAGGGGAGTTGCCCTTTATGAAAAAATAAAAAAATAAATAATAATAAAAAAGATTAATTACACAAAGATGTCTTTGAAGAACAGCATTGCACACTTTGAGTTTATGGGTGAAAACTGGAGACCAAGTTAACAAAGGAAACTTTATTGTTGATGTCTACTAAAGGGCACCCAATCAATGATAGTATGTTGATGAACATGAAGTTCTTTCTTCAACTGTGGGAAGCAGCACACTTGCAGGCCCTCATCCTGCTAGGTGACTTGAAGTACCCTGACATCTGATGGGAAAGCATCACAGCAAACTTCAAGAAATCCAGAAAACTACTGGAGGGTGTTTAGGATAACTTCCTAGTAAAAGTGTTAGAGAGATCAACCAGAAGAGTCCTGTTTGTGGACCTGTTGTTCATCATTGTGGAAGAACTTATTGGTGAAGTCAAGGTTAAAGGTGGCCCAGGCTGCAGTAATAATGGCTTTGTACAATTCTCAATCTAAAGGCATACACGGTGGGCAAAATATAGTCAAGACCCCAAACCTCAGAATGGCACACTTTAGCTGCTTAGGGCATTAGTCTGTGGAATCTCTTAGGAAATTGCCCTCAGAGATAAAGGAGAAAATGATAGCTGGGAGATATTTAAAAACATTTTTCTTAGGGCACAAATGTTCTCAAACTTGATATGCAGAAGGTCGGGCAGGGAGGATAAGAGATAAACTGGGATAAGTCAAGACCTCATAGCAAAACTAAAACAGAATAATGAAGTGCATAGACAGTGGAGGAAGAGATATACGTCCTGGGAACATTACAGGGATCTGACTCAGGAGTGCAAGGGTGCAGGGGAAGGGGGATAAGATAAGAGAAGGCAAATCTGGAGCTGAATTTGGCTACAGAGAAGAATTTATTCAAATACAACAAAAATATGAAGATGGGATTTTTCAAGAACATAGAACAATAAAAGAAGACAAAAGAAATTGTACCCCCTGATGAATGAAACAAGGAAACAAGCAACATAGAGTAAGTGGAGATACTCAACAATTTTGCATCCGTCTTCACTGCAAAGTGCACTAGGAGAATGAAGTACCACCCACTATAGAGGAAGATCAGATTCATGACCTTCAAAGGCACTTGAATGAACACAAGTCCATGGGACCTGATGTGATACATGCACAGGTCCAGAGGGAACTGGCAGGTGAAGTTGTTAAGCTACTAACCATCATAGTTGAAAAGTTGTGGCAGGCCACTTGAGATGCCACTGACTGGAATAGGGGAAACATTAACCCCGTTTTTAAAAAGGGAAAAAAAAAAGAAAGATGCAGGCAACTACAAATCAGTCAGTCTCACCTCTGTGTCTGGAAAGATCATGGAGCAGATCCTCCTGGAAGCTATGCTAAGGGACATGGACAACAGGGAGGTGATTGGCAACAGCCAACATGGCTTCACCATGGGCAACTCATGCCTGACAAATTTGATGGCCTTCTGCAACAAGATTATAGCACTGGTAGATGATGGAAGAGCAACTGTTGTCATCTACTTGGACTTTTGCAAGGCATTTGATACTGTCCCATACAACATCCTTGTCTCTACAGTGGAGAGACATGGATTTGACAGATGGACCACTCAGTAAGCAATGAACTGGCTGCATGGTTGCTTTCAAAGTACTGTGGTCAATGGCTCAATAGCCAAGTGGAGACCAGTGATGAGTCATGTCGTTCAGGGGCCAGTGTTATATAACACCTTTGTTCGTGACATGGAAAGTGGGATTGATGCAGACTCAGCGTGTTTGCTGATGACACCAAGCTGAGTACTGCAGTCAACATGCTGGAGAGAAGGGATACCATTAAGAGGGACCTTGACAGGCTTGAGAAGTGGGCTTGTGCAAACACCAGGAAGCTCAACAAGACCAAGTGCAAGCTGCTGTACCTGAGCCAGTTCAATCCCCAATCCCAAACATGAATACAGGCTGGACAACGAGTGGACTGAGAGCAGCTCTGCAGAGGAGGGCTTGGGGGAACGAGTGGATGGAAATCTGAGTATGAGACAACAATATGCATGCTTACAGCCCAGAAAGCCAATTGCATCCTGGGCTGCATCAGAAGTAGTGTGGCCATGAGGCCGAGGGAGGTGATTCCCCCTGTCTTCTCCACTCCCATGAGACCCCATCTGCAGTACTGCATCCTGCTCTGGGGCCCCCATCATATGAAAGACAGAGACCTGTTAGAGTGGGTCCAGAGGAGGGCCACAAAGATAGTCAGAGGGACGGAGCATCTCTCCTACAAAGACATGCTGAGAGAACTGGTTTTTTTTAGCTTAGAGATGAGAAGGCTACAGGCCCTCTAGCAGCCTTCCAGTACCTAAAGAGGGCTTACAGGAAAGCTGGAGAGGGACTCCTTGTCAGGGAGCATAGTGATAGGACAAGGGGAAATGATGATTTAGATCAGATATAAGGAAGAAATTCTTCACTATGAGAGTAGTGAGGCACTGGAACAGGTTGCCCAGAGAAGTTGTGAATATCCCCTACGTGGAGGTTTTCAAGGACAGGTTGGATGGGAGTTTGAGCAACCTGGTCCAGTGGAAGGTATCCCTGCCAATGGTGGGTGTATTGGAGTAGATGATCTTTTAGTTCACTTGTAAATGAAACCATCCTTTAGTTCTCTGATTCTATGAATCTGTGATTGTACTGCTGCTTAGTATTATCTACTTCTTAAATTAACAAATATAATCTCTGAAGAATCTTTCTCCAGGTAACATTTCTTTAACTGCCTTCTTACTGCAAGGCTAAGCTGTTGCTGCTGCAGATCCTGAAACCAGGGGAAGCTTACAGTACTCCCTCTGAAGCCATTCAAGCACTGACGCCAACACAAAGTGCATCCACAACTATCAAGGCTGACTAGTTGAAGGCAGTCTTTTTGAGCAGCGTGGTTGCTATATCTTCTTTCTGAGACTGACTTGAAAATGCTCTGGGATACATGTGTACTAAAAAAGTACACTATCCTCAAAAAAGACTAGCAGCTCACACTGTGACTCCATGGTATCATCTAGGATTTTTCAGGCAGAGGCAGATCTTTTATAATAACCATCACACTTATGCATTAGGCTTCATCTAAGGTTCTAAAGTGACTTCAAAAAATCTTACGTCATTGGGTTCAGACGTATTGTGCTTTTACTTTTGGTAAGGTAAAGCACAGGTGAAAAAATCTTTTTTTTTTTTTTTTTTCAAATACAGAGATTTTAAGAACAGAAAGGATCATTATGCCATTTGTCTGCTTTTCCATTACATTTCATCTGATTACTGCTCAACTACAGTCATTGAAGTTATGTGTAACTAAGTGTATGCTCACACTGTTAAATAAGTTTGTTAGCTCATTTGAAAAACGATCATCCCCCTGTTAAAATACAACTATGATTCCAGTATACTGCGACACCTTAGGTTAGCCATTTTATATCACATTTGCAATAAATTGGTCTGAATGCAGGATTTCTTTCTCTTTCAGTACAACTTCCAGCCAAATACTAGTAATTTCTCCAAACGTTCTAAGTCTCACACCTGTGATTATATGCATAAGTCAACAAAATATTTTGCAGAAAGGAATCATTCCTCACTCAGAACTCCTCACTTTTATTGGTAGATTATTTTATAGGATAATCAGTATCATTTACAAAAGTGCTACACTAGTCATTTGAATTTGACTGACTTTAACTTCCAAGCATTCACTCTTTATATGCACTTCATAGGTAGTTTAAAGGGCTCTTGAGTTTCAGATGTTTTGTCTCCTTGAAGCACTAACACACCATAATCAAGCTGTCTCTTCATTGGTATGACAAAGTAAACCGATTAAGCTCTGTATGTTTCCTGAAAAAAAAAAAAAAAAAAAAAAAAAACCCACCACCAACAAAAAAACTCTTTCCCTAGATCTGCTGAGCAATTATTTGCTTTCTTTGATTTTCCACATGTTTTTATAGCTATGGGGAAAAACCTGTATGCACAATGTTCCTGGACAGTACTGTCACATCACTCAGAGAGGTTAATGTGCCTTCCTTATTCCTCCTAGTTTTTATTTCCTTTCTTATATATCTAAGTATCACCTAACACTTTAAGTCATAGAAATTCACATAGAGTTTTTTGTGTGTTATGATGTTTAAATCTTTTTAGATCATTGCTTTCAAGAATACAAATGACCATTCTATATGTCATCGTGGTGTTTCTTTTTTTCCCCCGGTATAAGAGTTTTTGTTTCTTTGTTTGCTTTTCAGATTTTGTTAAAATTGTTTTTGTCATGAATATCTATCCTTGTTAATTGTTGTATGGTTGTTGATCAATGTTTACAGATATGATGTACCGTTACTGTGTTGATATAGTGTATTTTATCAGAATTTCATGCAACCTTCAGCCTGACACTAAGCCTGCAGGAGGATCTGGATAGGCTGGACCGATGGGCTGAGATCAACTGTATGAAGTTCAACAAGGCCAAGTGCCGGGTCCTGCACCTGGGGCGCAACAACCCCAAGCAGAGTTACAGGCTGGGAGATGAGTGGTTGGAAAGCTGCCTGGCCGAGAAGGACCTGGGAGTATTGGTTGATAGTCGGCTGAATATGAGCCAGCAGTGTGCTCAGGTGGCCAAGAAGGCCAACAGCATCCTGGCCTGTATAAGAAGCAGTGTGGCCAGCAGGTCTAGGGAAGTGATTGTGCCCCTGTACTCGGCTCTGGTGAGGCCGCACCTCGAGTACTGTGTTCAGTTTTGGGCCCCTCGCTACAGGAAGGACATGGACGTGCTCGAGCGAGTCCAGAGAAGGGCGACAAAGCTGGTGAGGGGTCTGGAGAACAAGTCTTACGAGGAGCGGCTGAGGGAGCTGGGGTTGTTCAGCCTGGAGAAGAGGAGGCTCAGGGGAGACCTTACCGCTCTCTACAGTTACCTTAAAGGAGGCTGTAGTGAGGTGGGGATTGGTCTGTTCTCCCACGTGCCTGGTGACAGGACGAGGGGGAATGGGCGAAAGTTGCGACAGGGGAGTTTTAGGTTGGATGTTAGGAAGTACTTCTTTACCGAAAGGGTTATTAAGCATTGGAACGGGCTGCCCAGGGAGGTGGTGGAGTCACCATCCCTGGAGGTCTTTAAAAGACGTTTAGATGTAGAGCTTAGCGATATGGTTTAGTGGAGTGCTTAGTGTTAGGTCGGAGGTTGGACTCGATGATCTTGAGGTCTCTTCCAACCTAGAAATCTGTGTCTGTGTCTGTGTCTAAGACTATTAACTCTACAAAATTGTCTTTTTTAGACAAGCTTTTTAAATAATATGAAATGAGCTCAGTGGCTGAATTATGAATCATGGGATAACTCCTGTGAGGAGGGAGCTGGGGAGGTTCCTGGTGCTCACAGCTGCTGCCAGCAGGAGAGCACTGGGGTTGGACCATGACGCTCAGGCAGGCAGGGAGCCTGCATAGCTCTGGGCAGCCCATGTTCCTGCTCACCTCTGCTCCCGTGGAGAGGTTTCCCAGTGCCTGGCCCTCATCCTCCCACTGTGTCCCGCTGAGAAGAGCCCGGCTCCAGCCTCACAGGGGCACTGGGGTGCTGCTGGGTGCTCCCAAAGCCAGCCCTGGTCCTCCAGCCTCTCTGTACAAATGGACTGCTCCAGCATTAAACATCTAAGGGTTCTGTGCTGAACTCACTCGTGTTTACTGACGTCTTTTCTGTACAAGGAATCCAAAAGTGTGCACAGTGTGTAGGTGTGACTTTTTGAGTGCCAAACCAAAGGGACAATCCCATCTCTTGAGTGACTGTCTGGTTTGTAGAACCTAGTATGCAGTTGGACTCCACAGCTGCCAAAGCGCACTGCTGGCTTGTGCTCAGTTACTTGTCCACCACGATCCCCAGACCTTCTCTGGAGAGCTGCTCCCACCCAAGCGAAATTACCAGCCTGAATTGTTGGAGGAGTTATTCTTTCTTAAGAGCAGGACTTGTATTTGTCCTTGTTGCATTTCAGAAGATTCCCATTATCCCTCTCCTCCAGTCTGATTATGTCTCTCCAGAAGATAGTCTTTCCTACAAGCACATCCATCAGTCTCACCAGTTTGGTGTCAACTGCAACTTTGACATGAGTGTGATCCCTCTCCTCCTCCAAGTTGTATAGACATAAACAGGACATCCCAGCATAGACCTCTGCGTACTCTCCTTGTTACCAGAGCACAGCCCTGTTAACTACTACACTCTGAGCTGAACCATCCAGTCAGTGTTCCATCCATCTGATTGTCCATCCACCCAGGCCATAACAGCCTACCATGGACACAAGAGTGTTGTGTGAGACAGGGTCAGAAGCTTTGCTAAAACTGAGGAAAATGGCATCCAATTCTCTCCCCTCATCCATAAATGCAGTCATATTATCGTAGAAACAATTAAGTTGGTGAGTTATGATTAACACTTGGCAAATCCACACAAACCATTCAAAAACACATACATATCAGTGTGGCTAGAAAGATGTTTGAATTTATATCAAACGTATTACAATGCGTTCATTAACAACCTTTGCATTAAAACATCTTTATTAATGACCTGGGCAATATTGCATCAGCAAGTCTGGAGATGATACATAACTGGGAGAAGAACCTGAAATATGAGAGGGTTGTGCAGTCATCCAGAGGGACCTGAACATGCTGGAGAATTAGTCTGAGAAGTTCATGAAGTTCAAAAGGGACACATGAAAAAAAAAAAAAAGTATCTGGGGAGCACTGACCTAGGCAACAATAAATGCAGGGAGCCAAGGGGCTGCAGAGCAGTTCTGTAGAGAAGAACTTGGGGTTCTAGTGAGCAACAAGCTGACCAAGAGCCAGCAATTCTCCTGCAGAATAAAGAAAGCCAGAAGCCTCCTGGGCTTCATTAGGTTCATTAGTTCATTAGTGATCTTTGCTCTCTATTCAGCATTGGTGAGGCCACACCCAATACTGATCTCCTCAGTGAAAGAAAGACAGGGGCTTACTGGAGCAAGTCCTGCACAGGGCCACAAAGATCATAGAATCACTGCAGCATCTTTTGTATGAGGGAAGGATGAGAGGACCAAGGCTGTTCTGCCTTGAAAATAGAAGGTCCAGGAGAATTTTATCTATGTGAATAAATTCACAGTGGGAGGGAATGAAGAAGACAGAGAGACAGAGTCAGGCTCTTCTCAGCAGTGACCACTGCCAGGACAAGAAGCAATTGGCACAAAAAAAAATAACAACAACAACAACAAAAACATGAAACTCCATCTGAACACAGGAGAACCTTTTTATTTTTATTTTATTTTTATTTTTAACTTTTATTTTAGTTTTATTTTTAATGGGAGGGTGTTCAAACACCGGAAGAGGTTGCCCAGAGGGAGGTTGTGGAGTCTCCCTCATTGGAGATACTCAAAACCTAACTGGACACGGTCCAGGTTATCCTTCTGTAGCTGATCCTTCTTGATCAGAGAGGTAGGAATGGAAGATTTCAAGAGGCCCCTTCCAGCCTAAACCATTCTGTGATTCATTAATTTCAGATTCACTTTTCAGCTGTTAACATAAATAAATATAATTTTTAATTTATAAATATTTCTATTCAAGCTTACCCTATTTTAATAGTGTCTGTTTATAACTTTTTAATTGACCATACCCAAAAGAGGGATTTTATTCATAGGAAGTAGTCAGGGCTGGCAGTTGATATTTTGCTTTAGCAAACAGAAGGATATTGTCATTTGTCAGATATTAAAAGGCTCATAGGTAAGCACCTTAAGTCTATAAGGACTGCCTATGGCTGTTCCACATTTCCTAGTTTATGGTCTTTTTGACAAATTACAAGGGTTCTAAGCTGGTGTTTAATTTTCCAAATTGATTTATTTTCATGTGGGATGCTTTCATTACACACAGTAACAGAGAATCATTTTGTTAGTGGGACAGTTCTCTGTATATATATATATGTATATATATGTATATATATATATATATGTCTATATATATATATATATTTAGCTTGGTTTTGGAGTGAGGATTATTTATTTATTTATTTATTCAGAAATAATATTGTTATTTTTCAGTTTTTGTTACATATAGTAATGACTACCTGAACACATTACTGTTCCATATGGGGAACACTGGCAGACACAAGGTGTTCTGCCAAAAATATTTATTCTCCCTATGGGGCAATAATACATGCAAGTGATGATGACTATAAAGTTGTATTTGTTTAGTTATTTAAATTTATTTCCACTCCCCACTGTATCTTGTACATAAAAGGAAAACTATAAACATTATGGCTGAAACTCTCAAAGCCAGCAAAGATATGATTACTAGATTAAAAAGAGATTCTGAGTGAACATGCTGATTTTTGGTCTGAAAGAAAAAGAAAAAAAAAGAAACATTTCATTTATTTTCAATGTACATCCAGGTACATTTGGTGAGACAGGTACCTTTCCTCTCTTAAGATGCCTGTAAGACTGACCTAGCATTTCCTTTTGACCTCAAGCTCATCTGTAAACATCAGGGCAAAAGCTGCTGTTGTGGCCTTGTTCTTACTGTTTGCTCTAACAGCCTTGTTGTTTCTAGATCCAGATAATAACCAAAGGTAGCATGGTATGTGTAACTCCAAGTCAAGTAAACTGACCTTGTCTTTTTTTTTTTTTTTTTTTTTCCTGAAGGAATCAAATTAGTGTCTATGATTTACAACACTACATTGCAGTTTCTTCCTGCTGAGTTCACTACACATCCTCCCTTGCCTCCTCCTGGCCCCATTCATAGCACGAGGCTCCCCTGCCACTCACCCCGCCTCCAGCTGGAAAGTCCTCCACACGCTTACGTGACTCCATGGCTTTCCTCATTTCCCGTCAGAGAAACTATCTTTTCTCCCTGTCTTACAACCCCTAACCTTCTCTCAAATAAAACAATCAAATATTATTTCCCACTTTCCAAGTACTCAATCAGTCTCCCTTACCCTTTGCCATAATCTTCACCCTTGCCCCAGTCTGCATATTCCAATCCTGTTATATACTGTAATGAATATCTGTGAATGTTTGTAAAGATTATATAAAAGGTAATAGCTAAGGGCTGATTTTCTGCCTTCTGTAGAAGGAAGAATCTGAAAAATCTGTCTATTTTCAGGAGGGAAGGACTGATAAAAAAAAGTTCGGTAAGAAAAACCTCATAACATTCATATACATCATTAAACATGCATGTGTATATATCTTTCCACCTATATCAGCTTTTCCTGTGCAAAACCTGCATGGATGGATACGGAGCTGATCCAAGCTCAGAAAAACAAAAACAAAAACAAAAAAAAAAACAGGAAATACCAATGTTTCTGAAGACTTTATCCTGTATTTGTTCTTCTCCAGTGCAACTGCAAAACAGAATGTGTTTACATTTGTTTACATGTATTTACAATTTATGTGTGTTCTGATATACTCTTTTGTATCCTAAACCACATACTTTCTTGAGCAAGAATTATGTTGATCCATATGTGTTTGAAATAGGACTTACGAGCTTTGTAAGGGGATTGATGGGACTTTACTCACTACCTACAGTTCATGAGAAATGCAATACAATACACTTGCAGAATCACAAACAAAATGGTTGAGATTGGAAGGGGCCTCTAGAGGTCACCTCATCCAAACCATTAAGTAGGGCTGCTTAGATCCCCTTGCCCAGGACCATGACCAGACAGCTTTTGAGGACCTCCATGGAGGGAGACTCCACAACCTCTCTGGGCAACTTGTGCCAGTGCATAAGCACCCTCACAGTAAAAAAGTGCTCCCAATGTTCAGAAGTAACCTCCCATGTTCCACTTTGTATCTATTGCCTCTTGTCCTTTTTGATTGGCACCACTGAAAAAAGAGCCTGGCTTCATTCTCTTTGCACGCTTCCTTCAGGTATTTACCCTTCAGGGGTCTCATTAATGAGATCTCCCCCTACACTTCTCTTCTCCAGGCTGAACAGTCCCAGATCTCTCAGCCTTTCCTCATAGGAGAGATGCTCTTTCAAGGCTTTTTGTTATGCCCTTTCCAGTAGCTCCATGTCCCTCTTATACTGAGGAATCTCAGTGTATGGAACAGAAAGTGTTTAAGCTGAGCTTCTTCTACCATATAATTTTGTGGGCAAATTTATAATAGGTCCTTTCAATTTCCAGCTTTCCATTTTATCTGTCTCAAATTGGCTTTCAATCAAGTAAATGAAAAGCTTTGCAGACTGTTGGTGGTTTGCTAACCATAAAGTGGAAACCATTAGCAGGGCTTGTGCCAGACATCTAGTCTGTAAATGTATAAACATATTTAAATATAAATATATATTATATATATATTCATTTTTTATTATTTTTCAGGGTTTTTCTTCTGCAAATGTTACAATTCCTCGGTTTTATTTATGAACCTCCAAACTCCTAAACAGTAGCATATTTTAAAGATCAGACATATTAATATTTTCTAAAAGCATATTGAAAATTATCCTGTTGGTTACATCATTTGCTGTTCTTATTGCTCTGTTTACTTACTGCAGCCAAGAAGGATAAAGAATGGCAAATGATAGTAATAAGTAGTATGCACATTCAATAGTCACAAACTATACGGCCCTGACAATTTTACTGAAGAAATCCACTACTAAAGGTGACAGACCAAGCAAAGGATATTTGTGTCTGCAAATCCATTTTTAAGTGCCTACAATCCTGATGTGACATCATCAACCAAAATGACATGTCCAGATTTCCTGTAGGGTTCATGTAGACAGTAAGCTCCAGTATGTAGATAATCATTGATTTTCTTCAAGCATTCTTCATCAGAAATGCAATGCCTCTTCTGGAAGCAGGGTGCCTTCACCTATTCCAAATCTAGACACTTGTTCTTTCCTGTGGGAAGGGGCCAACCGCTCCTTGGAGGAACTCAGAAATGTCTAATCTTCCTCCAAAAGAAAGACACCAGTAGTACAAGGACAGCTACTAGAAACAGGTCTCATCTGTTACATAACATTTGTGTTCAAAGCAGGCTGGCAATTCTTGCAAATTTTTCCACTCCACACAAAAAATAAACCCAAGAGACTTCAGATTAAATAAATGTTGTCTGATTATGGCAGCAAGGAAAACATAAAACTGGTGATGTTGCAAGAACATGTCTTGCATCCTTGCCTTTTAAATAGTACATCATATAATCACTTTAAGATACTTATGGATTTAAAGAAATTTAAGAAATTAAATAAAAGCTGTATCAGTGTTCTTAAAATGGAAAGCAGAATTAGACTTCAAGGACTACCATTTACTACTCAGAATATTGCTCTTTTTTCTGCTATTATAATTCTAACAATCATCATCTAAAGATAGTACTTTATGCCTTCTTCATCTATTTACTTCTTTGCCTATAATCCATTTTGTTTATGTAACTTATTTAACAGATCATGAAAATAAACTGAAAAAAATAAACTCCCCCCACCCCTTTTTTATTTATTTATTTTTAAAATTTCTTTATAATACAGGGAATGGTAGTGTATTTTTATTTTATTTTTATGTTTTAGCTAACATACTTTACTAGAAGAGAACAGGAAATTGTGCAGCACAGAGTTGTGTGTTGTATAGTACCACAGCAAAATTTCAAGATAGAAATCTTTCTGCTAAGTAACAGAGGGAAGAAATTAATTAAAAAATAAAAATAAAAATCACCACTCTGAGATTGTACAAGCAGAAATATGTTCACAGGGGCCCTTTATTATAATAGTGACTTTAAAACCCCTATAGTACCACAATTAGAAGGGGCAAGATATTCGCTGTGCAAGTGGTAGTTGGTAAAACATGGAGGATAACCAAGTCCTTTACCAGACACCTGCCAATCTCTAAATGACAGCAGAAAGTCAGGACTGTCCCTTGATGGGACATCTGTGTCTTTGAATTTATAACTGCCATACTGCAAGATCGTACACACTGGAATAACCTGAGCCTCTGCTTGGACACATACCTGATTATCATTATAGTACTATTCATGTGTGCCAGAGCTTTAGAGGGAAATGATTAAATGACATTTTACTCTCACCACTAACCGCTCATGGCAGGATGGGGAATTTCTGAGTGGCTGGCAGAACATGATTGCACTCTAAGTGAAACAGATTTGGTAGAATAGTTTCAATTATATACCTAAAGAAAGGTTCTGGGCTGAATACAGCCTTATCAAATGCAGTTCACTGAGTCTGAAAGCAGCTGTAAATTCAGTGGAACTAAGAACTGCAAACCATGTAATTTGAAAATGTTCATCATCCAGTACACCCTGCAGATTATAGACAAGGCCATTTTAGTTAAACAAGTACCTCAGAAATGTCTCAGAGTGATGGCAAATCACAAAAGGGTGAAACAATTGTTGTTACCTATTGTTTTAAAAGCACCACACTTATGTGCAAACCTTTGCAGCGAAGTGAGGCTGAAAGTAAAGCAGTTCCCATTGTGTTCAGTCCTAGGCCCTATAAATTTTTGCAATTGTTTATGGTGCAAAGACAGAAATAGACATGATGAAACACTAAAATGTGTAAAACCTGCCAAGCTCTCTCCCATGCTCACAGTCCTTCTTGTCTTGTTCTGAAACATATGCCATTGTAAAACCGTTAGGAGCCCCTTAGGATCTCTGAGTCCAGTAGATTTCACCTCCCCTCTAATATGGAAAGATGTAAAAAAGTCCTGCAAGCAGCCCTAATGGAGCGAGTGGGAGTGCAGGAGGTAAGGGGGAAGGCAGAGGGAGAAAGACGCTCCTGAGGTTTTCAAATGGGAAGTTTTCTAGTAAAATCATTGTATTCATCTGGAAGAAAAAAGGCACTAGAGATCTTCTACAGATGTCTTCTAAATTCTGCCTTTGTTTTAATTCCATCAGGAAAGTTACTTTGCAGAATATGCTTAGGGACAGGTGAACTAAGGTTTTCTGGCTTCATAAATGGGGGAAAACCCAAGGAGAGTGCATATCTCAACAGTACTTTCTTTGAGGCTTAAATGAGAGCTGAAAATTTTGAAAGCTATCAGTTCAATCAAAATGATCGTGAACATGTGTGTTGCATTTAGAAATACAGTCAGCCTATTGAGTTTCTCACTTTCAGATGGGCTTTAAAGGCTGAAAAGTTTCGCAGTGGCAGAGAAATGGTTTCTTCATAGATGTACTTTTGAATTCATTACGGATTCTAAGGAAATGTGATCGTAGAAGAGCAGTCCACATGAGAAATTTGCTTGCTGCAGATTTTTGCGTCTCACTGTGAAGGCAGCCTGCTTCATAGGTTGAAGAGCAGAAAAGGGCATCATAGAAAATTCTTCTAAAACTTTCCTCTTGAGACTACAAACTTGAAATGCCCATTTTCCCCAAGTGTGACAGGTCCTTATGTAGGACGTGTCTCAATGTCTCTCCTCCTTTTGCACACACATTTGCACTTTGTATTCCGGTCCCTGTCTCTCTGATTTTAGCAGTCTGCAGGAAGCTGTGTACTATTATGAGTAAAAGATATTGGAAAATTAACAACCTATGGCCAATTAACCAGATTTTCTTTAATTGACTATATTTATCAGATGTATAAAATCAGTTTTTCAAGATAATAAACTATCCTGAAATATATTATCTTGATGTAATACTAATATCTTCTATTAATTTTATTCTTTGTCCTAAGATGTGGATATTATTATTATTTTATTTTTTCTGATATGCTCACCACAAATTGCAAAGCATAATAAATATTCATCCTCATTTTGAGATATAAAATGAAAGGTTTATTGACTAGATAACTGGATATTTTCCCTGCTACAGTTTAATGCTCCTACTCATTGCTGCTTCAGAAGTCTTTGTTTCCAGATGTGGCAGTCCTAAAGGCAGTTCCTTTGGGAATGAAAATAGAGAGAAGGCAGAACAGGTTGCTTGACTCTGCACTGAATTCATCCACAGTGGTGTTTATGAAAAATAAAAGTATGTTCCTAGTGTTCCATACTGTTCACTGTAATCATAGGTAATTAGTTAATCAGCTGCCCATATTAAAATTAAAAAAACAAACAAACAAACAAAAAAAAGACACAAAAAAACACAACAACAACAAAAAACACTTTTTCTTCATGAGAATACCACAAATCATCTTAAGAATTAATGTACAAAATACATTGTACTGACTACCTACTACTGATTTACTGCTAAGATAATGTTTCTCATTATTTCTTTAAGCAAGGGCAAATCAGAATTTTTAATTGTTTCTTGGGGAAAGGAAGAAGGGGAAAGGAAAAAAAAAAAAAAAGGTTTGGTCCCAGATTTCTCATTATAACAATTCCCACTTTCATTCCATGTATTGGTGTGTGAGTCAGACCAGCAAAGTTATAACATGATCCAATAATTGGAAAGATGGACTCGAACATATTCAGAATAGATCTGAGATTGTGTTTAAAAGTAAAGATAATTAAGCAATGTGAAACTTGACATGAGACTCCATGGGGCAGGTCTACCAGAAGGTATAAAGTGTTAATGGGTCAAAGCAACCCCAGTACTGCCTGAACAGTTTAGCAATGACTATTGTGGGAAACTGATTTAGAGTCAGAAATCCAAAAGATCTTCTGCGGACACTTCTGAGTTGGTGTGAAATAAGTGAGCAACTGTACTGTGAAAACTCATGGAGGAGAAAGCTTGCTTGTCCCGGCACGGGGAAGACTGCAGGGACTGCAACAGTTCTGTTTTAGGTTTCTGTGCATCCTCTTGTCCTCCAATGCCTCTATGATGGCAGAGGACATCATAACTCACTGGGCAGAGCAGTAAATAAGGCGCTGTGTGATCTGCTTTAAATTTCTCTCCTCTGTCAAGTGAATGTTCTCACACTATGCTCTATGCTACCTGGTGAATGGAGATGAGCAGTGGTGAAGCAATAAGGCTGAGGAAAGGAAGACCAGAAGACTGGAAGGAAGGAAGGAAGGAAGGAAGGAAGGAAGGAAGGAAGGAAGGAAGGAAGGAAGGAAGGAAGGAAGAGAGAAAGAAAAAGAGAAAGAAAGAGAAAGAGAAAGAGAAAGAGAGAGAAAGAGAAAGAGAAAGAGAAAGAGAAAGAGAAAGAGAAAGAGAAAGAGAAAGAGAAAGAGAAAGAGAAAGAGAAAGAGAAAGAAAGGAAGGAAGGAAGGAAGGAAGGAAGGAAGGAAGAGAGAAAGAGAAAGAGAAAGAGAAAGAAAGAGAAAGAGAAAGAGAAAGAGAAAGAGAAAGAGAAAGAGAAAGAGAAAGAGAAAGAGAAAGAGAAAGAGAAAGAGAAAGAGAAAGAGAAAGAGAAAGAGAAAGGAAGGAAGGAAGGAAGGAAGGAAGGAAGGAAGGAAGGAAGGAAGGAAGGAAGGAAGGAAGGAAGGAAGGAAGAAAAGGAAAGAAGGAAAGAAAGAAAGAAAGAAAGAAAGAAAGAAAGAAAGAAAGAAAGAAAAAGAAAGAAAGAAAGAAAAAGAAAGAAAGAAATAAAGAAAGAAAGAAAGAAAAAGAATGAAAGAACAAGTGAAAGAAAGAAAAAGAAAGAACGAAAGAATGAAAGAACGAATGAAAGAAAGAAAGAAAAAGAAAGAAAGAAAGAAAGAAAGAAAGAAAGAAAGAAAGAAAGAAAGAAAGAAAAAGAAAAAGAAAATGCCAGGTTCACCATAGAGCACAAGTAAGTATTTGATGGATTATCTGTATCTAAAATTTAAAAGTTTCAGGAACATAAATTCTCTTGAGAACATCAGTAAGGAGCTTCAGCCTGTCATGTAAATGGCTTTTCTGTAATAATCAGCAAATATCTGGCCTTGATGGACTTTCTCTTGCTTGAAAACTTATTTGTAAGGTAGAAATTTAAAAGTCCTCAAGAAAACAGATGATATAAGGAATGACAGAACTGCAGTCAATGAAATTAAGATAAGGTACAAAGACAGAAAAAAGTTAATTTTGCTGTCTAGTTTAAGTTACAAGATATGATCGGGAAAATAAATGTATAAATTCTGATACTAAGAAGAGATCAAATCAGCAGAAGATACCTAAAATATATAATGTTTGTGAAACAGGCAACACAGCTGCAGATATCAGCATTCCTTTATATTATATGTATATTCAGGTCAGGACTGCTATATCGTGGTTCCTTCAATCCACCAAAAGCTTTGAGAAGTCATCATGGTACAGAGCTCACTTACATAGATCATAACAGATTAAATTACTATTCAGTGTGGACCAGATACATTTCTGTAGAAGAATAATCATAACAAACAGAATTAAATGGAATTAATGATTGTTCGATCTTGTTAACAGTATGCTTTATCATTACACAAAGGACAGTACAAAGACTCAATGCATCGTCTTACTTGTAGGATTGCTTGCTGAATCAGTGATTGTGATGCCATTGTGATAAATCTACTCCTTCTTATCAATATCAGATAGCTCTATGAATCTTCTAGAGCTGAAATTAGATGTTATTAATTCTTATCACTCAAAGTAAGCTAGCTTCTCTAATCATTTCATCTTGCCTGATAAAAACAGACTAAAATTTTGAATCACAGTCCAATATGGCACTTAGGTACAAAAGTGTTTGAAAAAAAACCTCTTACAGAAAAAAAAAAGAAAAGAAAAAAAAAAAAAGGATGAGAATACTGGTTCACCACCAAGCCACCAGATGTTTTGTTTAGTATAATGGAGATTTGAGCATTAGGCAAATTCAGGACAGAATTTCGGAGCAGCAACAGTTCTTCCTTGGGGGCTGGGATGCTAGAAACTGGTGCCACTGACTCTGGACCTACTTTGCAAGTACATTATTTAACTGACGATAGTGTCCAGTGTTATGTAGACAGGAGGATTTTGCTAGTGTCTCCACTGGATTAGGTATTTGTTCATTTTATAAGGTTTGCCTTTGGATAACATATATCTAGAGCAATTTTTCTTTTTGGAGAAAGGGACCTTCAAGGGTACAATAAAAAACTTTATTATTATTATTATTATTATTACTATTTATTTATTTATTTATTTATTTATTTTAAGTGGTGGTAGTGCTTCACTGTCAACTGGGATAAACCCCAAAACATAAGGTAACTACATTCTTTCTTTGGATAAACACTGTAAGTCCCAGGCAGAGGGACAGCAGTGTTAAGTGGTTTATAGCCTCACTTAGAAAAACAGACAAAAATTATTGATCTGTATCTGATATTAAAAAGAGCTGTAAGGAATCAACACTCTTGCAACATAGATATAATGTAAATAAGGCTTCTCTACAATAAAGCTGACAGAAAATATCCTTTAAGTTGTACAGTGTAAGAATAGGGAATGTTTGGGCCTTTTGGTGTGTAATGAATGTTGATTAAAATGTGATCTTTCTGTACAAGTCTTAGCTCAGCCTGGGAAGATCCAGGACAGGAAATATATGTTGTCAGTTCTCAGAGATACTATGGGGACTTTAAATGTCATTTGGAAAGAGGAACATTTAAACTGTTTCACAACACAATTCTATAGAGTGCTCCAGAGGGTTTGATAATTGCCAGGGAGACCCCGTTGATTGCATGGCGATTACCTCAGTCACAAGATACACAGAAGTGACAGCCTGACTGTAGGGCGGTATGGTTTGAATGATTTTGTCCTGATAAACAGTGAGAAAATGATAGCACTCAAATCAATGGATGTTGATGGCTATTTTTTTTTTCTTTTTATCTGGGATTTTAATTTATTTTTTTTTAGTAAAAGTATAATAAATACATTCAGTTACCACTGAGCAAGTTTAGAAAGTGGGAAAAAATGCATTCTGGCAGAAAAAAAAAAAAAAAAGTTTCATTTTCATTTTGCTTACACTGAAATACTGTGAATGTCCTAAAGCTATGCAGATAAACACTGCCTGCATTTTCATAATTTTATATATAACTGCTAGTTGTTCATTTCCAACAGAAGTAATGTGTGATGATATATTTCAGAAATCTGAGTTGAGAGGATAGTATGATATTGATAGCTTGTGAAACCTGATACCTAATTACTGCATGCCTCCTCAGAGCCTATGTGGAAGGCTGTTGTTATCTGGCCAAGATGACTACAATGTCACTCCTCTCTTTTTCTCTGTGCATGTCTAAATTGTTTGCCAATCCATTGTCCAGCATTACCCTACCTGTGCTAAGAAGACCATGGTTAGAGCATCCCCAGTAAAAATTTTAGGCAACACATAAAAATCACTGGTTGTAGACAAAAGTCACCTGTGGTAGAAGTGAAAGTTTGCATAAAGGTTTGCAGTGAATGTGTGCGACTTTCATCAGTCTCAACCTCTCTGTGTCTAATACATAATGTTCAATATTACTAATAGCACTTAACATGCAGAACTTCGAAGTAAAAATAAACTTTAAAAAATATATGCTTTTTGGAAAAATCTAGTAACTGAAAAAAAAATCAAAAAATATTATTGCAGCATTAGGTTCTTTACAACTCCTTAATCTGGGTCTATGACAATTTTCAAAGAAGCTGGAGGAAAGCATAAAAAAGTTTTGCTGGATGTATACTTTATTTCATATGGTGATGTCTACAGAAGTAAAGAGAACATGTCACTGGGGGATTGACTATGGGACTCTACTGAGTTCTGACAACTTAATACATAAGAAGTAGCACATATACAGTTTCTTTTCAAATGAAAGGCTTAATATTTAGTTTCCAAAAGGAGATAGAAACACTGATAAAAAGCACAGGATTATGTTTATAGTAAGGATTTATACACATAGGATATACCTAGATGACCTTCAGATTAGGATATACTTGGAAGAGACTTTAGGTTTTGGTAGGATTATTTTTACGTGAATTTTAAGTAACCTGGCCAATTTATACTTAGTTGCACACACAGATGAGCTCAGTATAGGCACAAGCCTTGAATGCTGTAATACATTTTTCTCTTTCCATCCTTAAGCTCTTCTCAGTGGTGAAAGGGTGACTCACCTCAGAAGCATGACATACAGTAAACTTGTGTTTTTACTCTTTTTTTACTCTATAGGCATAATTTCTTCAGCAGTACCTCCAAGGACTATTCTGATTTTAGAAACCTGTACAGCAGGTCAGCCAAACTTATTATGTAGAAATTATTTAATGTTTGTTCCTTATGTAGGTTTTTCACCTCTAGAATTCATATGAATGAACGCTAGTTCAGGACTTAGAATTTAGAATTCTTGTCTCAAAAGGAAAAAAAAAAAATTACTTGTCGAATTGACATGGTAGTTACCACTGAAGTGAAAACATAATCCAGACCAGTAATTTTCATTCTAACTGAATATTAAAAGATGAGCCCACCTTGTGGGTCTGTATGTATGTCCATAGTGCTAGAAATGAGTGAAAAAATAAATAAATCTTATTTTCCTTCTCTCTTGAATCTGTCGTAGAAATTTCATAGCTCATTGAAAAGTATGCATTCAACGAGCATGTTATAATAATTAAATTCTTATATATTTAATAATTCCATTAGAAGAGTAAAAAAATCTTTCTGTAAATTATGAAAGATAATATCTTTTCCCTTTCCTTCACACCTACTACCTTGTTTTTAGGTGGATATTTAGCATTAAATGCATTGTGGACTTATTCAAAGACGAGTAAAAGGATCCTTCATTACTCAAAAAACAAGAAACAGTGAGCTGCATGTAGAGAACATTCTCTTACATTTGTCTTTATAATGTGAGATGAGGTATGGAGTCCTTTGCACTGAGTTACGATGTCAGTTACTGTGCTTCTTGTCTTTTCTGCTTTCATTTTCCATTCTGTGATGAGAGAATTTTAAATTGCAAGTTCAAGTTTGTTAAACTTGCTTGAAGAAATTAATACGATATTTGGACATTAGTGATAAAATTAAATGATGTGATGTCCAGAATGTTGGAAAATTTCTCAGTGTTTTTTGGGAAATTAAGCCAAGTTTCAAGCCAATAGAGGAGGGATTTCTACATAATACATTCTCTAATATTTTCTTATCATCATTTGAGGCGGTAAGTCTTAAAGACAGCTTGATGACAGAAACACAGTCTGAAAATTCATTTTGCTTTTTTTTTCTCTGCTCTTGCAACTTGTTCTTTCTTATGTTTGTGTAATGAGGGCAAAGCCAATACAGCAAAAGGACAGTTATGTGAAACCTTGTTGGCAAGCCCTCAAAACTGAGCTGAGTTGCACACAGGCAGGACTCACATGGTCAGCAGAGATGAGGTATGTTGGCACGGCAATTTCAGGCTCCTGCTTGCGTGTCAGCAAGATGTCAAGGAGAATGGCCTTTTCCAGTCACAACACTGGTCAAAACAATTTCAGAGCTAGGCTTTATGCAATCCACTCTGCCGAACAAACACTCGAGTCACTGAACCAATGTTTGAGGAGACAAGAAGCATAGTTCAGTTGCTAGTAAATTCTCCCAAAAGACCCTTACCTCCTGTCCTTGACTTTTAAATCACCTGACTGGTGGAAAAAGTTCTCCATCTGATTTCAATTACAACTTATATGTAGGGAAAAAAAATAAAAAATCTCTTGGGCATAAAACATAAAACAAGATTTTGTGGACCCTGTGAGACTGGGACAAGGATGGACTATGGGGAGGTTTACTCAGCATCTGGCCTGATGGATGCCGATGGGTCCCACCTGTCCCAAAGGGGGAAATAGACTCTAGCCCAGGATGTGGCAGGCTGTTCAAGAGGGCTTTAAACTAATTATGAGGGGGGACAGGGAGGAAATGAGGCTCGATAGAGATGAGCTTGGGGGGAGCAATGCCAGGGTTCAGGGTGAAGGCAATGGTGCGACTCAAGTGCATGTAAAACAAACAGGAGGAGCTGGAAGCCATTCTGCAGCAGGCAAATTATGACCTAGTCACCATCACGGAAACATGGTGTCACCACTCCCATGACTGGAGTGCTGCAATGGATGGCTATAAGCTCTTCAGAAGGGATAGACAGCTAAGGAGGGGCGGTGGTGTGGCTCTTTGTATTAGGGAGTATTTCAATGCCGTTGAGCTCAGGGTTGGGAATGATAAGGTAGAGTCCCTGTGGATAAGGATTAGGGGGTTGGCCAACAAGGCGGGCATCCTGGTGGGGGTCTGTTATAGACCGTCAAAACAGGATGAAGAGATGGATGAGACATTCTATGAGCAGCCGGTAGAAGTCACTCAATAGTCATCTCTTGTCCTCATGGGGGACTTTAACTTCCTGGACATATGCTGGAAATACAATACAGCCCTGAGAAAGCAGTCTAGATGGTTCCTGGAGCGTATGGAAGACAGCTTCCTGACTCAGTTGGTTATTGAGCCTACCAGAGGTGGTGCCCCACTAGACCTGCCATTCACAAATAGAGAAGGACTAGTGGGAGATGTGGTGGCAGGAAGTTGTCTTGGGAAGAGTGACCATGATATGGTAGAGTTCTCTATCCTTGGTGAAGTCAAGAGGAGCATCAGTAATACTGCTACCTTGGACTTCCAGAGGGCAGACTTTGAGCTGTTTAGGACACTGGTAGGGAGGGTCCCTTGGGAGTCAGTCCTGAATGGCAGAGGGGTCCAGGGAGGCTGGATAATCCTCAAGAAGGAAGTCTTAAAGGCGTAGGAACAGGCTGTCCCCGTGTGTGCCATAAGATGAGCCGGCAGGGAAGAAGAACGGTGTGGCTGAACTTTTGCTGTGTGTTCAGGAGTAAAAGAGAGTTTATATCTGGTGGAAGAAGGGACAGGCAACTCGGGGAGAGTACAAAGAAGTTGCCAGCACATGGAGAGAAAAAGATCAGGAAGTCCAAAGCCCAGTATGAGCTCAACCTGGCCACTATGGTCAAGGATAACAAAAAATGTTTTTATAAATATACTAATGGCAAGAGGAGGGCCAAGAATATACATTCTTTAATGGATGCAGGGGGGAACACGACTACTGAGGATAAGGAAAAGGCTGAGGTTCTTAATATCTTCTGTCTTTACTAGCTAGACCACTTATCCTCAGGGTACTCAGACTCCCAACCTGGAAGTCTGGGACAGGGAGCAGTTCAGATGGAAACAGTTAGAGATCTGCTTCTCACCCTGGACTGTCACAAGTCCATGAGGCAAGATGGGACCCACCTAAGGGTGTTGGTGGATGTTATTGCTGGGACATTTTCCATCATCAGTCATGGTCATCTGGAGAGGTCCCAGATGACTGGAGACTTGCTAATGTGATGCCCTTCTTTAAGAAGGGTCATATGGAGGACCCTTTTGACCTTATGATTTTGTTTTGATTCATAGCTGAACTACATCTACTCCATCAGTGAAGAAAATAACTCCTTCTGTGACATGAAACAAACTTTAACAACTTATCTGGAAATGTCTGAGATGACTTATCCTCTTTTGCTTAATAGTCACAGACTGATTTTCCTGAGATATGGTAGAGTAAAATGCAGTCTTGGAATAAGGAGGCTTATTGGGGTCTATCACAGCTGCTAGTTAAGATAGAAAGGGTCACACCAGAGAGGACATACAGGCTATGGGTCAAAAACAAAGCAACTTCCCTGTGCTCTGGGGTGGTGTTGGAGTGGTGTGCCGTGCACTGAGCCCAAGGAGATGCTCCTTTAGCCTCACATGCTCCCCTGGCAGCCACCCTATAGACAAGAGCACCTCAACATGCTCGAGCCTACCATGGCCTCTGGGTTTCCTAATGCTGCTGCTTTGCTGTCTGTCCTGCCCTGCACTTGCAAGAACTATTTTTTTTTTTTTGGTGTTGTCACAACAATTTAATTTGTAGATATATTTCTGTTTTTAAATCCTGTCTTTGACAGAATTGCACTCATATGTGAATTAATGTTCCCCTTGTAAATCTGCTGTATTTTGCATACAGTTAAAAAAAATGTGTCTTGCTCTCTAATAAGAAAAAATAATCACAAACAGTAATAGTGTGATTTTGCAGTGTCCTGTCAGTAACAAATGATCACTGTCCCAGGACTGCATTGTAATGAAGCAGATGCCACATTTCTAAACCCATTTTCACTCTCTGGTCATTTAGATTACAAGTGAAGTTGCTAAAGAAGATGTAGATAAATCTTTCATTGTTATTTAAAACTGAAGCAATATCGGCAAGACAGTCAAAGAGGGTCATTCCTTCTGCCTCCCCCTCTCCCCACCCTCCATATTCTCACTCTTCTATTTGTTTGTTTGTTTGTTTGCTTTTCTGTCTTTTTTCTTTATTTGCTCAGGTAATCTTGCAGACCCATTTTTTCTCCCCACACAAAAACAACCAACCAACCAAACGAAAACCAAACCAAACCAAAGCAAACAACATCAACAACGAAACAGCTCAACACCTACTGTTTCTTTCCTCTCACAGATTGCAGTCTGAGATTTTGGAAATAACTATTGTAGCTGAATATCGTATCAGAGAACGGAAGGCCATTAGGCATGAATTTTTCTTTTTAATATCTTTTCCTATTTTATGCACCTTATTTTCTACTGGTAGTGTGATTTAATCATGGAGAGGTTTATCAATTTTACTGATTTTTATCTGCAAGTTTTCTAAGAAGAGAGAGAGAGGCTCTTGTGTGTATATATATATATATATATATATATATATATATTCCTGGCTGAAAAGGTATTTATTTAAACAAATAAACAAATTAAAAATCATTTTGTAAAAAGGTGATGAATGATCTTTGACCAGCACTTTCTAAACCACACCTATTCCAGCTCAATTCTGAGTTTCTTAGCATTATTAATACTGTTATATTAATAATATTAATACTATTAAATAATAAATAGCATTCTTAATACTGTCTTGCCATCTGTTTTGTCATGCCATTACTATTTTCCATTAATGATTTTAAAGTACTTCTGAGGTAAATATTTTATATCTTAAGCTCTCTAAGTACAGGATACCTCCAGAATATTTGCATATCCACTTTCAGAGACATAGCCACATAAGAGCAGCAAGTAGCATGAGATAAGATCTTAATATACATTTTATTTTCAAAAATCCAATTTTAACTTATTTATATGATTCCAAGTGATTATCATCCCAAAGCCTTTCCCTTTTTGGGGAAGACGATTTTGGGAAAAAGAGTTATCCTTAGTGACCAAAGGATTGCATCATATTTAATTTGATGGGTGATAACTCAGTATGTTATAAAAAAAGGTGAAAAGAAAAACTGATATAAGGACAGACCTACACAACATATCAATTTTGACAGAATTAACCTCCTCCTGAATTCCTCAAACTCAGTTTCATTGGAGGCTGTTTAGAAACAAAGTACTTCAACTATTTGATTTCATTACTGAGCCATCACAAATTTGTCATTTAGTACAGAAGACAGAAAAATATTGTCAGTGTTAACTTTCTAGATGGTACTGTACATAGGACCTACTAACATCATCCATTTCTAATATTTCCTGTGAACTGAAATTGCAGAAGAACTCAGAAGGGACATCAAAAGGGGTCTCTTGTCCAACCTCCCACTCACAGCGGGGCCAATACTGAATTTAGACCAGATTATTTCAGGGCAACCTTCCGAGAATGGAGGCTGGACAGCCTTTCTGTTCCCATATGTAATTAGCATCACAGCAAAAAATGTTTTCATTATCTCCAGATTTTTTCTGACATTTTCTATATGCCAATCACACACATCCGCAAAAAGCTTCATCTGTAAAGTAGGAATATGTGATACTAGAATAATATTTGTGAACTCATTATTGCCATCGCCGTATGAGGTAGAACTTCTGCATGTTTCAGGTGACAGAGCACCAGAACAGGCTGCCCACAGAGGTTGTGGAGTCTCCTTCTCTGGAGATATTAAAAACCCAACTCTATGCAATCCTGTGAAACATGCTCTAGGTGACCCTGCTTGAGCAGGAGTGTTGGATTAGATGATCTCTGGAGGTCCCTTTAAACCTCAGCCATTCTGCGATTCTGTGATTCTGTGATGTTTGAATTTAATAGCACAGATCATGTTTATTTACAGTTTTAGGAAACATACAGAATCATAGAATATTTTGGGATAGAAGAGATTTTAAAGATCATCTACTGCAATATCCCTACCACAGGCAGGGACAGATTCCACTAGACCAGGTTGCTCAAACTCCCATCCAACCTGGCCTTGAACACTTCCAGGTAGAGGACATTCACAACTTCTCTGAGCAACCTGTTCCAGTGCCTCACTACTCTCATAGTGAAGAATTTCTTCCTTATATCTGATCTAAATCATCATTTCCCCTTGTCCTATCACTATGCTCCCTGACAAGGAGTCCCTCTCCAGCTTTCCTGTAAGCCCTCTTTAGGTACTGGAAGGCTGCTAGAGGGCCTGTAGCCTTCTCATCTCTAAGCTAAAAAAAACCAGTTCTCTCAGCATGTCTTTGTAGGAGAGATGCTCCGTCCCTCTGACTATCTTTGTGGCCCTCCTCTGGACCCACTCTAACAGGTCTCTGTCTTTCATATGATGGGGGCCCCAGAGCAGGATGCAGTACTGCAGATGGGGTCTCATGGGAGTGGAGAAGACAGGGGGAATCACCTCCCTCGGCCTCATGGCCACACTACTTCTGATGCAGCCCAGGATGCAATTGGCTTTCTGGGCTGTAAGCATGCATATTGTTGTCTCATACTCAGATTTCCATCCACTCGTTCCCCCAAGCCCTCCTCTGCAGAGCTGCTCTCAGTCCACTCGTTGTCCAGCCTGTATTCATGTTTGGGATTGGGGATTGAACTGGCTCAGGTACAGCAGCTTGCACTTGGTCTTGTTGAGCTTCCTGGTGTTTGCACAAGCCCACTTCTCAAGCCTGTCAAGGTCCCTCTTAATGGTATCCCTTCTCTCCAGCATGTTGACTGCAGTACTCAGCTTGGTGTCATCAGCAAACACGCTGAGTCTGCATCAATCCCACTTTCCATGTCACGAACAAAGGTGTTATATAACACTGGCCCCTGAACGACATGACTCATCACTGGTCTCCACTTGGCTATTGAGCCATTGACCACAGTACTTTGAAAGCAACCATGCAGCCAGTTCATTGCTTACTGAGTGGTCCATCTGTCAAATCCATGTCTCTCCACTGTAGAGACAAGGATGTTGTATGGGACAGTATCAAATGCCTTGCAAAAGTCCAAGTAGATGACAACAGTTGCTCTTCCATCATCTACCAGTGCTATAATCTTGTTGCAGAAGGCCATCAAATTTGTCAGGCATGAGTTGCCCATGGTGAAGCCATGTTGGCTGTTGCCAATCACCTCCCTGTTGTCCATGTCCCTTAGCATAGCTTCCAGGAGGATCTGCTCCATGATCTTTCCAGACACAGAGGTGAGACTGACTGATTTGTAGTTGCCTGCATCTTTCTTTTTTTTTTTCCCTTTTTAAAAACGGGGTTAATGTTTCCCCTATTCCAGTCAGTGGCATCTCAAGTGGCCTGCCACAACTTTTCAACTATGATGGTTAGTAGCTTAACAACTTCACCTGCCAGTTCCCTCTGGACCTGTGCATGTATCACATCAGGTCCCATGGACTTGTGTTCATTCAAGTGCCTTTGAAGGTCATGAATCTGATCTTCCTCTATAGTGGGTGGTACTTCATTCTCCTTGTGGTTTTTTTCAGTTTTTGTGACTTCAGCTGGTGAATATCTCAGACTTCTCCATGTTTTACTGCCCAGGTCTGCCATTTCCTTCAGCAAAGGACCCGCTTTTTCCCTACTCTTCCTGTTCTCACTGATATATTTCCAGAAGCCCCTCTTGTTGCCCTTGACATCTCTGCCAAATTTAATAGGGCTTGAGGTTTCCAAACTTGAACCCTAGTTGTTTTAACGTCTCTGTATTACTCCAAGGCTCTCTGTCCTTGCTTTCCTCTGAAGGCTCTGTATTTTTGTTTTGTTTTGTTTTGGTTTGGTTTGGTTGTTTGTTTGTAAGAGTTTGCCCAGGAGCTCCTTGTTCATCCATGCAGACCTCCTGGTGTTTTTGCCTGACGTCCCCTTTGTTGCTATGCATCACTCCTGAGCTTAAAGGAGGTGAATCTTGAATATTAACTAGCTTTCTTGGGTCCCTCTTCCCTCCAGGGCTTTGTCCTGTGGTGCTCTACCAAGAAGATCCCTGAAGAGGCCAAAGTCTGCTCTCTCAAAATCCAGGGTAGTGGGGTTGCTGTGCTCCCTCCTCGCTGCCCCCAGGGTCCTAAACTCTGCCATATCATGGGCACTGCATTCAAGGCTGCCCATCGGCTTCATGTTCCTTACCAACTCCTCTTTGTTGGTGAGAATGAGGTCCAGCATAACAGCTGTCCTTGTTGTCTCCTTTGTCACTTGGGGGAGGAAGTTATCACTGGTGTATTCCAAGAAGCTCCTGGATTGCCTGTGCCCTCCTGTGCTGTCCCTTCAACAGATATAATAAATAAATAAATAATAATAAATAATAATAATAATAATAATAATAATAATAAAGACATGATATAGCAACTTTTAAAGAGTTTTCTATTACTTTATTTTTCCATCAACAAATTTTGATACTGTGTTTTGGAATGCAATTTTTAAGGTAGGTTTTTTTTTTTTTTTTTCCCATAACTTTCATGTTCTGACATTTTTCTATGTCAAAAAGTTCCAATTGAAACAAAATTTTCTTGAGGCACAAGAAGTCATTTATAGTATAGAAAGAATAGTCTGAAGAGAAAAAGCTCAAAAATGAAACAGAAATTAAATAAAAATATGAATTGACTGACTCAACCCAAAACTCTTCTTTAATTTTTAATCTTAGTAAGTATATGAAATTTAAACTCTTTCTCCAGAAATCAAGAGAGGACAACACTGAAAGCCATTCATGGGTTATTTCTTGTTCATTTTAGAGTTAATCAATAGCATTTTAGATTTAAGATAAAAGTCTGTCTACCCATCCTTCTCTATCTGCCATTCATATATATATATATATTTTATTTTTTTTTAATAGTGTATCTTTTATAGTAATGAAAGGACAGGTATGAAGCACCATTTAGAAAGAACAGTACTCCTCAAGTGTTAACCAACAAGAATCTTAACGCTAGAGTAATTGGTGTACCAGTGGTATGCAATTTCTGGTCAAGTTTGAGTCCTGCATGCTTATCATTTCTCATTGCACACATAACACCACCCTTCACTTGAAAATAAGTAGCCAAGTTACAAATAGGTTAGAAAAGCAGTGTGAAGAGATTAAAAATATAAAATCAGATGGATACAGACCTTGCTTCCAAGAAATAGGCAAGAGTTTGAATCCTCTATTTATAGGATAACAGTGTTAAGAACAAATTTTGTGCAGGGACCAAACAGATTAAGATTGTCCCAGGAATATGTAGTCCACCTAAATGAGCTGACAGAGTTCTTGAATGATCAGAAGGTGGAAAGTCCCTTCACAAAGTAACTTAAGAAGTTTTATTTTTATTTTTTTTTTAATGTTTCTTCAACATGCTAGATCTGTTCTGCTTTCTCTCCTGTTTTCCAGCAGGTGACTTTTCCTTTTATTTAAATTTCACTCATGTTCACTCCTAAGAATTAGTACAAAATAGAGGCTGTTCGAAATGATGATGGAAGCTCATCTGTGCATCACAGGCATTCGAAGTGCGTTCACTACACTGAAATGGTCCTGGATGACTGAAAAATCAGTCTGGAAATGCCATTTTGTCTGGGCTAGGGGACCCATGGAGAATTCTTTTCACTTAGAACTTCCTTGTATTATTATTTTTTTTAGTTAAAACTCAGGTGTCTGAATATATCTGAAACTGTAAATGATCACACCATATACTTAAAAAGTTGCCAAAGAAGATTTTAGAATTGATCAACTTTATGCACTGATATGTAATTATTTTGTAGTTATTCATGGTCTAAAGAAAAGACCTGACCACCCTGATAATGCTCATTTTTAACATAAATTTTCTGCTTACTTAACTTAAGTTCAGATCGAATTCATGGTAGTCTCATTCACATACTGAAATGAGAGAAAATAGTCTTGGTAAGAGCTGGACTTTCTTCAGAGTTTATACTGATAAAATACTTCTTATTCTAAGCCATTGAGCCTGTATTTCTGAACAGCCATAAATAACTGTGTGCCTGATGATTTTCTGCACAGGCAGATGTACAATGGCTGGTATAAGATGCACTGATTCAAAGAATGGGTAAAGGTTTGAAAAAATCAGCAATACAAAGGTTTCAGCACTAGCAAAAAGGATAGAACTATACAAAGGATAAAAATAATAAATTAGGTGTTATGTACAAAAGCAAAAAAAGTCATAAAAGGAAGGATACTGAAGCATCACAAGAAGCATCATTATTCAAATTAAACTCACGAGATTGTATCAAGCTAATCAAGCCTTCTAAAATTTATCTGGGTAATACACAAACCAGATCAATCATTCCTTTTCAGAGGAAGTTTAAATTCTGTCTTGCTTTCATGTCACAGATTATAAATCAATATAGGCTTAAATTGACAATTATATGGGCAGCCAACACTGCAATATTTTGAAAAGACAGCTAGAACGCTTGTAGTTTTACAGTGATTGCTTTGATGAGGTACAAAGTGCATGCCATAAGGAAGAACTGAACCATTTCTGAGGTACTCGTTTCCTAAATAATCCTTATATTGTGAATTAATTCAATCTAGCTGTGCTTCACCACAAGAATGGCACAAATCTGACTGTCCAGAGGAACTTGTGCATATTTATACTCACACTCTCCAGATCCAGCCTTTTGTGTACACTCTGCGCAATACTATCATAAATTCATCTTATACTGCATAAAGTGATGCAATCAAGCCAATGCTTTCTACCACACAGCCTGCCCAAGGTTTCCGTGAGGCTGAAAGGCAATGACACAATGACAGTGTGAGGCATGGGATGCACCTGCTAGCCACTGTTCCCCAGTACCAGCTTTGCACACATGCATTGGAGCCCAAAGTCCTGTTGAGGAAAGCAAAGCAAACCGCAATGGCAGGAGCACCAACAATCTGGCAAATGTGTTGTAGCTCCACACTGTCCTTTTATTCTGATTAGAACATGAGGAAGTACATTCCCTTATTTTCAGTTGCTTTTTCCACACGCATAAAAGGTGGCACTGGATTTAGAGCAAGGGCAAGTCTGCTCCATGTCTCACCAAGTATTCTGCATGGTGATAACATCTCAGCTACTACAGCCTGTGTCACTCTGTAATTCAGTCTGATATTTCCATGTTTTTTTACTTTAACTTCTTCCAAAGGGAGAAAACACATTTATTTGGCAAGTTTAGAAAAGTCAAGATAAGAAAATGAATGTAAAAGATGCAGAAAGTTCAGAGAAAGGATTGTTTGTTTGCTTTTGTGTATTTTTAAAAATATATTTATCTATATATTTGTTTGTTGTCTGTTTGTTTTGTGTGTTTTGTTGCTCTTGTTGTTTTTGTTTTTCCCTGTATGTTTTGGACAGATTTTTGTCCTTTTCATCAAATAAACTTTTTGAAAACACAGATTTTTTTTTTTTTTTTAACTTGAACTAGAGTAAAGAAATTCAAGGTTTTTAACAGTGGTATATATACACTGTAGTGGTAAATGCAGAGTCCATCAAATTACTTTATGCTGGAGAAAACAATACATGGTGAAACCCACACTGGAAAAGGAGAACAGTTGTCTTCACAAGCAATGGTTTGAAGGAAAAACTAATTTTATTTTCTCAGTCCGAAGAATATGGATTTCTTTAGGTCTTCTTTAGCATTAGAATATGCTCTTCTTTAAGACTGAATCAGAAGCTGGATAAAATATCTTGCTATTATTTCAGTTATGAGGAAGAGGCTGTATGCTCAGAAAGTTGCCCTGATTGTCCAAGAGATAGATTTGATTTATGTCTGTCTGTGAAACTTGTCTGGTCATATCAGGCCAAACTATTATGTCTCTGCATCTTAACATGGACATGTTAAAAACAAACAAACAAAAAAAACCAATAAGAAAGTGTCCTCAGGTATGATGGTGATAGGATCATTTAGAAAGGTAGGTAGGAAAGAGATGTTTTCTTTTTGTAGGTAAACTTGTTACTTCCTTTCTATAAAAAGGAGAAACAGGAAGGGGACAAATGTCACCAACTAACAGTACAGACCTCAGTTTTAATATACCCCTTAATATTAATATCCCTTAATACCTAAAGTACTTTTTGTCTTTTCTATACAAACACTTTCCATAAAATTTTTGTTCTAAAAATGGTATGACAAATCCTTCTTTCAGGATTTTATTTTTCTTTGAAAGAATAACATATTATCCAAAGTATTTGGCCAAGCTACATACTCTTTTTTTGTTTTGTTTTGTTTTGTTTCCACCCTTACTCTCCCACAATTTCTGCTTTGTTGTTGCATTAAAAATTAATCATACTTAACATAATCATCTTGAATTTAGATTTGGATGGCAAAGTTAATGCCATATGTATGAATATCTGTGAAGGAGCTAGAATAACCACATAGGCAGTCAGTGATTTAGAGAAGTGATTCTTCTAGCTATAATGCCAGAGGCTTGAAGACTCATTTTCAGTATTTAACTTTGTGTCTTAATCTAGCCAAAATAATCTCTCCTTGACACTAGCCAACTATCAGCAGAAAGATAAAACATGTCAATGAAAAACAATCAGATTACTGAAAAAATAAGGAATCTTAAAGCTTCTTATTAAAATGAAAAATATAAAATGCTTCTTAAAAATGTAAGAAATAATTCCTCTTGACACTTTCTTTTTCATTAGACTTTCAGATGGCCTGACAAATATGCCATCAATTTCCTGATCTCCTTTGATCTCCAATAATGGTTTTAGAAGGATGAATTAGGACAAATCTTGAGTGTTAGGTTCTTGATTTCTGTCTGATCTTATTGAATAAAAATTATGTACATGAATCACTGTACACAGACAGACACTATTCCTCCATAAATGTTGATGCACACACTGGCAGAAGGGAGTTAGAAAAAAATACTTGATGGGTAATAAAACATCTAGTTATGTTCCTGTGGTTTTGTGATAGATGGACTATCCCAGGCTGATGAAGAGTGCTGAAAAAGACCTTAGCCCTTTCCTCTCATATTTTTGACATATGCCACGTATGCTATGAAAGCATTTTTAAGAATGTTTCTCGGGTTATTCTCCCTCTCTCCCTCCCTGACACATCTCCTATTGATCCATCTGCACAGTAGTGCTTAGAATGTGGCTTAGAAACTAAACACCTTCTCAAAGGAGAATCATGCTTTCACAATGAACTTCATCTATAGAATAAATCCTCTAATCTGATGCCTCACTAACATACGCTTTATATAAACTACATGCTGATGGAAAAGAGTTATTGAGATGGAAAAGGACATACAGTTGCATTCTCCCAATGTTATAGGTGGCTGCATATGACCTAGAGATATCTCTTACAAGCAATCTTATTACAAGAAATGTATAAATTTTCAGGTGAATTATGAAAGAAATTTAAAAGTGTTGTTCCCTATCCTGGCTCATTTATAGTCTGTAGTATTCTGCAAAATAAAAGGGCAGAAGAGGCATAAACTGGTGTTGAGAAGCTGGAACAAGAGTTTTGAAACATACCACAGAAAATGTAGTATTGATTAATGATTAAATGTTGACTTTGTTATGCCTTTCAGTGCTGTTTCAGTATGCGTCCCCCAAGTGCTGCATCTGCATCCCTTATTTGAAATCCTTTGCTGTTTCACTGCCTGCTCACTCCCATGGCACAGCTGGAAATGATAGCAGTGAGATTAAGGTGTTACTCCATGAGGTGGATCTTGAAAACTTCCTGTATCAGCGCAGAGTTTAGATTTGTTTTCTGTATATCAACAATGGACTGCATATTTTGTAGAAACCCCACTTACATCTACCATTGAACAAAGAAATTTTAGAACAGGTTTTAAATAGAACTACAACACACCCTGAAATGCTACACAACAGAAAATGCAAGTGTGTGAATGTGTACTGGGTTTAGGTGTCAAAGTCTTGGTACTGGGGGCCTGCAGGTATGGAGGTGCTCCATGGTGGAGCAGATATCCATGCCGCAGACTGTGGAGAACCCCCATGCTGGAGTAGCTGGATATTTCCTGAAGGAACTGCAGCCTGTGAAGAGCCCTTGCGGGAGCACAGGAAAGGTATGAAGAGGAAGGGGTGGCACTTAGAAACCCTGTTATATACTGTCCATAATCCTCCATTATCTATACCCCACTTGCATCAATAAACTTTGGTAAAGAGGTTGGGAGTGATGGAGTAAAGCCTGGGAAAGGATGGGAGGCAAAGCATTGTTTTAATGTCTGTCTTTTTGTTTCCAGCAACCCAAATCTATTTTATTTGAAAATAAATTTAATCAAATTTTCCCCAAATTTAGTCTGTTTTGTCCAAGACATAACTGGTGAGTTATCTTCTTGTTTTTAATTTGACCCACAAAATTTCTCACACTGTTTTTTCCCTCTGTCCTACTGAGAAGAGTGATTGAGCAACTGAGTGGGCATTTAGCTGTTTAATAAAGTTAACCCACCACAGCGTCCTATACAAACATATGCCTTATCAATTTATATCCACTGGTACATCCTAGTAACTAGGAGAGAAACATATTTTTTTTTATTTCAGTGGTGAACAGAAAATAGATTTGACTTCTTATCTGCCATGTTCTTCCATGGTCATAATTTCTTGGTGTGTCAGGCTTTTCTCAGCAACTATGAACAAGATCTCAGTTCCATTAAATACTTAAATTAAAAAAAAAAAAAAAAAAAAAAAAGATGAAATTTAGCTTTAATTCTAATACCTTTTTTCAAATGAGTGTGATAATAAAATCTAATACTTTTATTACTTTCAATAGCTGAATTAAATTTTTAATGGCTTAAAAATAGAAAGCCGCCTGATACTAAATAATGTATGGAAAAGGAGTACCTTAGCAATGAGTTAATATTTAAAATTGTTTTGAGGTTAATATTTGGATGATAATTATAGCTTGAATTACTGAAAATATGGCTTCAGCCAAATATCAGCATCTGTACAAACTTTCGAAATATTCAGGCCGGTGAGGATGTGTGGTGGTTTCACCTTGCTACACAGCTGAATTCCACTACAAGCACACTCTCATTTCCTTTTCTCAAAGGGAAAGGGGGAGAAAATATGATGTAAAGGTTTCAAGGGTTGAGATAAGGATGGGGAGATCATGCACCAGTTATCATCATGGGCAAAAGAAGCTCAGTATAAGGAGATCAATATACTGTATTGCCTATTACTAGCAGACTAGAATGGAGAGGAACTAAAAGCAACTTAAAAATGCTTACTCCCCCATTCCACCCTCTTCTACGTCCTCCCCTGAACAGCTCAGGGGAATGGGGAATAGGTGTTGCGATCAGCCCATGAAGCTTTGTTTCCAATGCTCCTTCACAGTCACTTTCTGCCCCTGCTTGGGGTCCCTCTCACAGGATGCTGTCCTTCCTGAACTGATCATACATGGACTTCCCACAGACAACAGATCTTCCAGAACTGCTCCAAATAGGGGTCTGTACCATGGGGTCATCCTAGAGAGCAAACTGCTCCAACATGTGTCCCCCACAGGTGGCAGCTCCTGCCAGATCACCTTCTCTTGCGTGGGCTTCTCTCCACAGGCAGCAGCTCTTCAAGAACTGTTCCAATGTGGGTCTGTACTACAGGGTCCTTCCTTCAGGAGCAAATTGCTCCAGCACGGGTCCCCCACGGGCGGCAGCTTCCCCCAGACCCCCTGCTCCTGTGTGGGCTCCTCTCCACGGGCTGCAGCTCCGGCCTGGGGCCTGCTCCTGCGGGGGCTCTCCATGGGCTGCGGCCTCCTTCAGGCCACATCCACCTGCTCCACCGGGGCTCCTCCACGGGCTGCAGCGTGGAGATCTGCTCCATGTGGGACCCATGGGCTGCAAGGGGAAAGCCTGCTCCACCAGCGGCCTCTCCACAGGCCGCAGGGGACTTCTGCTGCAATGCCTGGAGCGTCTCCTGCCCTCCTTCTACACTGACCTTGGGGTCTGCAGGGCTGCTTCTCACCCTTCTCTCCCAGCTGCTGTTGCCCTGCAGTTCTCTCTCCCAGCTGCTGTTGCCCTGCAGTTCTTTCCCTTCCTTAATTGCTCTCCCAGAGGCCCAACCAATGTCATTCAATGGCTTGGCTCTGGCCAGCAGCATGTCCCTTTTGGGAATTGTCTCTGATCTGATGGGGCAGCTACTGGGCTTCGCTCACAGAAGCCACCCCTGAAGCCCGCCTCCTACAAAAACCTTGCCCTGTAAATCCAATACAGGATGCTATTGAAAAAAGCACTTTTTTTTTTTTTTTTTTTCTTTTTCCAAGTGTACTTCTTGCTCTGGAACTGGAGTAGACTGCATAAGAGTGGTAATAACTTTATGGTAGTTGGAAAATAGGAATTGGTTAATTAAGTCAGTGTTATAGTCCTGAGTGTCCACAGTGGCAGTCCAAATGAGGTAAATTATTTCAGATAACCATCCTGTGTGCAGAGAAGATAGATTTGGTCATCTCTTCAGTGATCATAAATTTCTGTTTTATTTGTCAGAGTTTAGGGATACAACTGTGAGAGCAATGACCTCTTTTTTATGTAGATGTAAGGCAGTCACAATATTCTAAAACTCTGCCCTCACTGACCTCCTGGATGAAGACGCAGATGTCCTAGTGAGAGCTGAAGTTATTAACACCATATGAAGCAGCAGCACGAAAACATTTCTATTCCACTCTACAACACCTGATAGCCTAATAATTTATTACATTTGCACAACATCAAGTAAATGTGAACTTTGTGAAAGTTAAATTAATCATTCGTGCAGTTAGGGCACAGCAACTACAAGTTGCTTTTTGTGGTCTGAGGTTTAGAAAACAAGCTCTGCATGTGTCTGGCTAGTTTTGGTCCATTCCAATATGTACTTAACAGTAAGAGATTGTTACTAGTCGTGGCAAATTATTAGATGGTATTTCTTGCTTTTTCTGTGCATGGTTATATTTTACAGATATGGATTATTTAAGATTCATTCATAGTTTCATTAAAATAAAATATTTTGTGTGTGCAAAATAGATATTAGTCTGCCAATAAGGAAAGAATGACCAAGGTGAAATCCAGTTTAGGAGAAGAACACTTGGGTTTCACTCTCTCCTTTGTCCAAAAATAAAACAACAAGAAACAAACAAACAACCATATTCCATTCCTGCCAGGGAATGTTTGATCTACTACAAATGATCCTCTCCTCTTTATTAATGAATCCTGAGAATTCCTTCAGACTCACGAACAAACTGCTGCTTCATGTTCAACTAATAAGTCTGTCATTAAACTACCTCAGACCTGAAATTCTTTTGAACAACTTTGCTAAATTTGGAATATTACAAGAAAGTAGAAACAATGAAGAATGAAATAAAAACTGAGTGAATGCAATAATATCCATGTGAAACAGTTTCAGCTGTTTTCACAGAATCATGGTATCATCGAATCATAGAATGATTTGTGTTGGAAAGGATCTTCTAATTACAACCCCCCTGTCATGGGCAGGGACACATTCCACTAGATCAGGGTGCTCAAAGCTACATCCAACCCAGCTTTGAACGCTTCCAGGGAGGGGACATCCACAGCTTCCCTGGGCAACCTGTACAAGTGCCTCACCATCCTCAGAGTGAAGAATTTCTTCCTAATATCTAATCTAAATCTACCTTCTTTTAGTTTAAAACTGTTACCCCTTTGTGTCACTACAGTCCCTGACAAAGAGTCTTTCCCCAGATTTCCTGTAGGCCCCTTTTAGGTACTGGAAGCCACTATAAGGTCTCCTCTTCTCCAGGCTGAACAACTCCAGCTCCCTCAGACTACCTTCACAGGAGAGGTGCTCCAGCCTCTCATTATCCTCATGGCCTTCGCCTGGACTTGTTCTTACACATCCATGTCCTTATTATATTGGGCTCCCAGAGCTGAATGCAGTACTGAAGATGGGGTCTCAGAGAGCAGAGTAGAGAGGGAGAATCACCTTCCTCAACCTCCTGGCCATGTTTCTTTTGATGCAGCCCAGGATATGATTGGCTTTCTGGCTGCAAGCGTGCACACTGTTGGCTCATGTCGAGCTTCTCATCAACCAACATCCCCAGGTCCTTCTCTGCAGAACTGCTCTCAGACCATTCTCCACTAAGCCTATATTTATGCTTAGGATTCCCCTGACTCAGGTGCAAGACCTTGCACTTGGTTTTGTTGAACTTCATAACGTTTGCACGAGCCCACCTTACCAAACCTACTGAGGGTGTGCTCCCACTGTCTGTGTCACCAACAAAGATGTTAAACAGCACTGGTCCCAATACCAACTCCTGAGGAATGCCACTTGTTACTGATCTCCGCTTGGGCATTCGGCCATTCATTGCAACTCTTTGACTGCAACCTTGCAGCCAATTGCTTACCCACTGAGTGGTCCACCTCTCAAATCCATATCTCTCTATTGTAGAGACAAAGATGTCTAGGACAGTATCAAATACCCCGCACAAGTCCAGCAAGATGGTGTCAGGTGCACTTCCCCTATCCACCAATGCTGTAACCCCCTCAAAGAAAGCCACAAGATTTGTGCCCTTGTGAATGTGAGGTTGCTTCTGTCTATAGAGGGCATCATCCACTTGGTCTTTCTGATCAGGGGGCCTGTAGCAGACCCACAACTATAATGTCACCTGTCCCTGCCCTTCCTTTAATCCTGACCCATAAACTCTCTCTCAGCTCTTCATCCATCTGCAGGCAGAGATCTATGAACTCTACCAGCTCACTGTCATAGAGGGTAGTGCATCCTCCTCGTCTCCCTTGCCTATCCTTCCTGAAGAGCCTTTATCCTTCCATTCCTTACATTTCAAGCCATGGGAGCCATGCCACCATGTTTCCATAATGCCAATGAGGTCATAGCCCTGCAAGCATGTGTACACCTCTATCTCCTCTTGTTTATTCTCCATGCTACATGTGTTTGAGTTGGGCCCCTGATGAAACTGACTGACTGGCTGGAGTGGCTGGAATTCCTTTGTGCTGCTCTTCAGCTGCTCTCCTGCTGACCTGTGACAGCTCTCTAGGCTCTGGGCATCTATCACTGACACTGGTATCAGACTGATGGGTGATAAAATAAAAATTATTTATCTCCTTCATAAAATACAGTAATTATTTTACCGTTGCAGAAGCTCAAATAGGAGAGTATAAACATATTAATGACAAATCTTATTATTAAAGTTACAATGAGAATACTGATAACATTACCAGCTTAAGTGGAACGTGAAACTGCAGTGTCAAACATTTTTTTCATTGTTGGAGGGTCACTAGATATTGGTGTACACAAGTGATGATAACACTGTTTTTAAGCAGACATTAGAATTAATGAGAAAGGAAAAATGATTGAAATTATTTATTTAAAATAAGCCCGTGTGGCGTCTGCTGAATGAAATCTTGATTTTAAGTGCATACTAGATCACTCCTGAAGGTAGGGATAGGGACAAGTCCAATCAGCTGGCGAATCTACAGAGGATTAATAATGGCTTGATCATTCTGCACATATTGAAGGAAAATAATGTCAACACTGTCTTGTTTTCTGAACATGCTAGTGTAACAAATGGCTAATTCCATCTGATTTATATTATCATATTAAGACTTCAGTGTTAATTCCTTTGACTTCATTCCATATAAGGCATTAATTCTCTTTGTTAAAATGAAATACAATGTTTATTCTGTGTTCACAACAATACTATGTTTTGTCTTGTGGAGCTGCACTGACATCAATAGGTTTCATAAAACTGAAAAACATCTGTATTGTACTGGGAGCAGAACTAGACATATTGTGACTAGTCATGTTTACATGTACATTTTATATTTACATATAAAAGTACAATAATTATTATGATTAAGTATAATGGTACAATCCTCTATGTCCATGGAAATCACTGACCTCTTTGTTGGAGGAGTTACTTGGGATCTCCATTAGTGCCAGTTATGCAGATGGTTTTTATGAAATGGACATCTGTTGATTAAAAGTTGGACTAAAATTAAAAATGTTTTGCTTATGGTCATTAATCACTACTTATCACCCTGCTTCACATTCTAACTAGTGATGAGCTCTCCAAAACATTGCTCTGATGTCATGATAATGGTTGGATTTTATCCTCCCTTGAATATATACAAATAGTGGAGGTGACTGCTTCTGGCTATTGACTTCACTGGTAACAGAAACTACTGACTTTTACTGACTTGCATATCACTATACTGATCGTAGAGACTAGTTCTGCTTTGTCACCATCTGTTACCATTTAATTTTTGGCTAATTATATATTATATATATATATTATATATATTTATATATATTATATATTATACTTGCTAATAACGTCAAAATGAGCTGTGTGAAAATTGCTTTTGTAGATATCAGGCTTTTGCACAACATTTCACATTTTTACAGCAGAACACAAAGTACTTATCTATGTGATACACAGTTCCAGAATGATTTGCGTATGAGGAAGAAGGAAGATTTAATGGGAATATTGGGAAAACATTTGCGGAAAACATTCAGCTGCAGTTCTGGAAATTAAAAAGTTGGAAAAAACAAACAAACAAACATCCTAAAACTAACGTAAATGGTGCTTCTAATGTATGTATTCGGGGGGGGGGGGGGGGGGGGGGGGGAGGGGGAGGGGTGGAATTAGTGGAAAAATGAAGTTTTTCTCAGGTCTAGAAATTCTGGGACTTCATTTTTTTTTTGGTCTATGACTTTTTTAAAGTCATAAATTTTTGTAACCTGTTGTCCAATAATTCTTATGAAATGTCTGTTTCCTATTCTGTCATTCAATTTTTCATTCATCTTCAGGCATCATTTTTGGTATAGCTCGCTGGCCTTCAAAGATGCTACATTACAGGCCTGAAATAATTTATTGGTTGTAAGGTTGGTAACCCTCCACCAACATACCATTTCTTGGTTTACATGATCAATAGATTAAAAAAAAAATTCAAAAGCCAACAGAATAGCAACCTTTTAATAGGATGAATTGTTTGTTTGTTTGTTTGGTTGGTTGGTTTTATATCTTTTTGGACAAGAATAGAGAGACGTCATGAGACTTAATTTCCCAGCATATCGTTTGCTTCTCTGAGAGAAGGTCATTGAAGAGATGCATGAGATCTCTGTTCTTGAATTTGTGGGAAATTTTAACCGGACTTTTAATTTGAGGTCTGATCAGGTTTTTGGTTTTGGTTTCTCTGAATATTTATTTATTTATTTATTTTCCATTACTGAATGCTACTTTTTATGCATTTGCAATAAAGGCATCAGATACAGGATTTAGTCTAGATGTCTTCTTCATCATAAAATATAGGCTTTTGAGTAATGAGAGGAATCATAGATAATGCAATTGTGAAAGTAGTTACCTTTGCTACTTTTTTTTTTTTTTTTTTTTTTCCTAGCTGAAAGGAGCAACCCCTCCTTGGTTGGCAGGCAGAGAGATGATATCATAGAACTTTTTTCAGGTTCTATATAAAGCAGGCCACTGAACTGGAACGTCTTGGAGACTCAGAAGTTTGATCCCACCTCTGCCTTTTACATGCAGTCTGGAGCGTTAATGGGCATGTGTGGTGGTTTTACTTGGGTGGGCGGCCGAGCTCCACCACAACCGCTCTCTCACTCCCCCTCCTGAAAGAGGAACAGGGAGAAAATACGATGAAAAGGGCTCACGGGTTGAGATACGGACGAGGAGATCGCACAGTAATTATCGTGACAGGCAAAAAAGACTCAGCATAGGGAGATAGTAAGATTTATTACGTATTACTAACAAGCTAGAGAAGTGAGAAACAAAGGAAAGAAACCAAAAGCACCTTCTCCCCCATCCACCCTCTTCAACCTCCTCCCCCCTGTGATTGACAATAAGAATGTTTGTTCATTATTTTGCTACATTAAGAAGGGAACAAAGGGAGTTGCTCAAACAGTGGTTGAAATGCTGAGACGTCCCCCAGAAACAGGATGTCTCGGATACATGGCTAACGGAACATTGTATAAATAGTAGATTGCTAAACCGATAACCTACTTCCCTGTCTTGAGGACTAACATAACCAAATAAGGAAGAGAGAGAGAGATGAGAGAGAGAAATGAGGAAGACTACTACTACTGCCTTCATCTGTGCAACCACCAGAGGGACAGAGAAGACCCCCTAGCAACAATTGACGCAGCCGCGTAGAAGAAAGCCACGTAACCCCGGAAGGAGGGACAGAGAAGACCCCCTAGCAACAATTGACGCAGCCACGTAGAAGAAAGCCACGTAACTCCGGAAGAGCCTGATGATAAAAGGGGACTGCAAAAGGGGGAAGCTGCGCGCCGTTTGGAGGAGCATGGGCTCCCCAGCCGCCCAGCACTGTTTTGCTTGCTGATCGCTTACTCAATAAACTAATTGACTTAATTCAAATTCTCTCTAAGAGTAATTTAAAACAAATTTATAACAAATTTGGTGCCGTGACTCGGATAAAGGCAATTTGATTGGGAAGAGTCATCGAAGGGGGCGCCCCGCCGATTTCGGCGGCCTTCTCCGGGATTATTCCCATTCGAAACCTTTACCAACGAACCCTAAATTTGGGCAGCAAGCAAATAAAGCCGGCAAAACCCCTAGGTAATCTTTGTGCATGAAGGCCGAACGAAGACCCACGGGGTGGGTAAGTATAGGCAGGTGATCCGTTCGGTTGGGGTTGGTGATCCCGGAGTGTGCCTGTGTGAGACATCCAATTGCGGACGAAGCGAGTGCGGACCCCTCAGTAGTGCGGTTCCCACATCCCGTGAGGGACTGGGCCACGACAAGGGGGAAGCGGCTGTGTGTGTGTGTGAAGGTGCTCCGGAAGATGGGACAGAAGAAGAGTAAGCCTTCTGGTCCCATGGGTGGGGGAATGCCTAGTGTTACTTGCCCCCTATTCCCCCGGAAAGCCCGCTGGGGTTATTGATTAAGAATTGGAGCGATTCCCCTTCTAGGTGGGGAAAGAATAAAGTAAAAATGATTCATTATTGTGGGGAGGTAAGCAAATTCGAGGTGACAACCTTTATTGGCCCATATTTGGATCATTTGAAGACTGGGTTTGCCAAGCCTTAAACGTTTATGTAAACACAAAGGAACCATTTTGTCTAGAGGAGAGCGAATATGCGAGCTTTTGGATTGGCTCGGGG
Source organism: Cygnus olor (assembly GCF_009769625.2). Classification (NCBI taxonomy): domain Eukaryota; kingdom Metazoa; phylum Chordata; class Aves; order Anseriformes; family Anatidae; genus Cygnus; species Cygnus olor. Next base: position 64,061,260 of record NC_049198.1, on the reverse strand, counting down.
AATTGAGTTAACTTGTACCCTTTAAAAGAAAAAGGAGGGGAGGAAAAACGTAAGAAAAAGAACCGGGAATTGGAGGTCCCGACATCACCACCTCCCTATATCCTGCCCACAGCCCCTCCAGGGCCCTCTAACTCACAGTCCTCAGGGGAATCGGACAGTGAGGCTGATCCAATTATCCAGGGACCAGTAACTAGAAGCCGAACGAGAAGACAAAAATCTGAGAGTGTGGGGGGGCTTTATCTGTTGAGAGAAATATCTATGGGAGGCCCGCAACCTGAAATGGTATATGTGGCGGTCCCCATTAATTCTGGGAATGTCCTCGATTTTAAAAAAGAAATGGGGAATTTTTTGGAAGACCCTCTTGGGGTGGCAGAATGAGTAGATCAATTCCTGGGGCCCAACGTGTATACTTGGGAGGAGGTGCAATCCATATTGGGGATTTTATTTACCTCGGAAGAGAGGGGAATGATTAGGAGAGCGGGGATGCGAATCTGGGATCAACAGCACCAACAAGGTCCAGCTGCAGATATTAAATGGCCACTGCAGAGACCTAATTGGAATAATCAGGACCCCGTACACTGCGGTCACATGCAAGATTTAAGAACTATCATTATACAAGGAATTAGGGAATCAGTACCGAGAGGTCAGAACATCAACAAAGCTTTTAGCGAACAACAGAAAAAGGATGAAACCCCGACGGAATGGCTAGAGAGGCTGTGTAAAAGCCTGCAGCTATATTCAGGGGTGGACCCGGGGACTCCTGTGGGAGAGGCCCTGCTGAAAACTCAATTCGTGGTGAAATCCTGGATGGATATTAGGAAGAAATTAGAGAAGACTGGCAGGATCGGGGTTTGGATGAATTGTTAATAGAAGCACAAAAGGTGTTTGTTAGAAGGGAAGATGAGAAGGAGAGAAAGCAGGTGCGAATGATCGTGGCAGCGGTCAGGGAAGGACAGAGGAGAATTGAGTATAAAAAGGGGTCTGGAGGGGGTCATCGGAGGCTGGTGGGAGAAGACAGACCGACTGACCGAAGACCGAGGGATATGACCTGTTTTTACTGTAATAAGAAGGGTCACATGAAAAGGGAATGCCGACAGAGGATGGAAGATGAAAGGATGTTTAAAGAAGATTAGGGGTGTCAGGGGCTCTATTTGCTGGGGACCCAGAAAAAGACTGAGCCCTTGATAAAATTAAAAGTAGGTCCCCAGCGAGAGGAGGTGGAGTTTCTTATAGATACAGGTGCTGAAAAATCTACGGTCCAAGTTCTGCCTCGGGGGTGTAAAATATCGAAGGAGAAGGTACAGGTAATTGGAGCAAAAGGGGAACCGTTCGGGGTCGCCGTTATAAAAGAAGTGCTAGTTGAATCACATTCGAAACTGGGAATAGGGTCTTTACTTTTACTACCTGAGGCAGATTATAATTTGCTAGGTAGGGACTTGATAATAGAATTAGGTATAAATCTGGAAGTAATAGATAAGGAATTGAAGGTTAAATTGTGCCCTCTGAGAGTAGAGGATGAGCAAGATATAAATCTGGAAGTTTGGTATACCCCAGAAAGTGTAGGGAGATTAGATATTACACCTTTCAAGGTAACTATAACCAACCCAGGTGTGCCAATACGAATTAAACAATATCCCCTGTCTGAGGAAGGCAGACGAGGGTTAAAACCTGAGATCGAAAGATTGCTACAGCAGGGGTTGTTAGAACCCTGTATGTCCCCCTTTAATACTCCGATTTTGCTAGTGAAGAAAAAAGATGGTAAATATTGATTGGTTCATGATTTAAGAGAAATTAATAAGAGAACAGTAACTAGATTTCCAGTGGTAGCCAACCCCCATATCCTGTTAAGTCATTTACATCCAGACGATCGATGGTATAGCGTGATAGACTTGAAGGATGCGTTTTGGGCGTGCCCCTTGGAAGAAACGAGCAGAGACTATTTTGCTTTCAAATGGGAAGATCCGGATACCCACCGAAAACAACAATTGCGGTGGACAGTACTTCCCCAGGGGTTTACCGAATCCCCCAATTTATTTGGACAAGCATTAGAACGAATTCTGCAAGATTATGACAGGGTACCAGGAGTAACCTTAGTACAATACGTAGATGATTTACTACTAGCAGGTAAGGATGAAACTGTTGTTAGACAAGCGAGTATACGGTTGTTAAATTTCCTTCACTTACAGGGACTAAAAGTTTCAAGATCAAAATTACAATTTGTGGAACAAGAGGTAAAGTATCTGGGTCATCAATTAAGTAAGGGAACTAAGAAGTTAGACCCAGATAGAATCAGTGGGATATTGGCTCTAACGTCCCCACGAACTAAGAGGCAGGTACGGCAATTACTGGGATTACTGGGTTATTGTAGACAATGGATAGAGGATTATAGTGGAAAGGTAAAATTTCTATATGAAAAATTAACTAGAGCTGGGTTGCTGAAATGGACTAGAGAAGATGAGGAACGACTGGACAAGTTAAAGGAGGAACTAGCACGCCCCCCGGTGTTAAGCTTGCCAGATTTAAAGAGGCCGTTTTTTTTTTATTTGTGAACAGTGCAGATGGTACAGCATAAGGAGTGCTGGCCCAGGAATGGGCAGGGAGCAAAAAACCTGTGGCCTATTTGTCTAAATTATTGGACCCGGTTAGCTGGGGATGGCCAAGTTGTTTGCAGGTAGTGGTAGCTGCTGCCCTATTAGTGGAAGAAGCACAGAAGATCACCTTTGGGGGAGAAATCAAAGTAATATCTCCACACAATATACGTGGGGTATTGCAACAGAAGGCAGAGAAATGGATCACTGATGCCAGATTATTAAAGTATGAAGGAATTTTGATTTCCTCTCCAAAATTAACATTAGAAACAACCTCCTTACAGAACCCTGCTCAATTTCTTTATGGGGAACCAAATGAGTCCTTAGGGCATGATTGCCTCCGAAATATAGAAGAACAAATGAAGTTGAGACCTGATCTAGAGGGGTGGACGCATGCCAGTCGTGTGAAAGGACCAATCCAGAAAAGCGAATGGAAAGTGGTCGCAGGCCCTGATGACTTAAAGCTCACGTTGAAACGAACCCGATAAGTATAATTTGACTGTCTATGTATCGTAAAAAGAGGGAGTGGGGACCTTGATTGGAGAAAGGTTGCGGTTACAGGGAAAAATCCCCTGAAGAACACTACTGCTGCTGAGAAGAACCTGCACCTTGTAGTTCGCTGCAACCGAACTGACAAGCAAGGCAGAGAGTGAAACGGTGGGGAATTACGTGGTCAGGTAAAGAACTCCGAAAGATGGGCCCTAGCCACTTTTTGCGATACATAGTAATGGGTGCGATAGTCTCCACTGTCTCTGGGTCTGCGCACCCTCACAAACCCTTTAAATGGAGCCTGATTAGATGGGAAGATCACCACGTTATTCAGCAGATAACCACTACTGGAGGCCCTAGCTTCAATGTCTCACTATGTGATCTGGTGACGTGGGGCCACGACGGGACAAGCATGTGTTCTAATCGATCGAGTTTTTATTTATGCCCAAGCTCTAACCCCGGAAAAACGTACTGTAATTACCCAAATCAATACTATTGTGCTCACTGGGGATGTGAGACTATTGCCACAGATTGGGAGACTGGTGGAGATCAATACCTAAGGGTAGGATATGGGCCGTCGGGATGTAAACACCTGAATAATGGTGGGCATACTTTGCAATTAGATAGAAGGGCTAACCCAGGCTACTCAGGAAATTGTAGCTTTTTGTATATCAATGTAACTCAACCAGACAATCAAAGATGGGTTCTAGGACAACAGTGGGGAATCAGATTTTACAAAACTGGAGCTGACAGAGGAGGCATAGTTTATATAAAAAAGGAAGAGACTAAAAGTCCCCAATGGGTGGGACCTAATCAGGAGTTGTCGGGGAATGTTTTGGGGATTCGGCCTACACAAGCTTTTAGAATATTAACGCCTAATAACCCTAAACCACTGGAGACTGCTAGTAAATCTACGGATTCAGAGTACGAGGCAGGAAATGAGGGGACGACTGGAAATAACATGTGGAGAATCATGAATGCTAGTTATCAATTGTTGAACCAAACAAACCCAGACGTGCCTAGACCTTGCTGGTTATGCCTTGATATAAGGCCCCCATATTACGATGCTATTGGGGATCTGGGAGACACCACCCGTTCAAATGAAACTGACCCCCCACAATGCAGTTGGGGAAGGGATGTAGGAATAACATTGACGCAAGTAACCGGGAATGGCAGGTGTGTAGGCACGGTCCCTAGTAAGAAGCTCCATCTATGTAGTATTATAGAAAATGTTACACAATTAGACAAAGGGGAATGGTTAATACCAGCGAATAACACGAGATGGGTCTGTTTGTCGATGGGTGTTACTCCTTGCTTATCACTCAAGCTTTTTAATATATCTAAAGATTTCTGTGTACAGGTAATAATTGTACCAAGAAATCTGTACCATTCTGAGGAATATGTGTATACACAACACACGGTAGCGGATTATCAGTTAAAAAAAAAGAACTAATTACAGCTGTGACCCTGGCTACGTTGATAATTTTGGGAGGTACGGGGGTGGGTACTGGAGTTGCCTCTTTGGTTAGACAAAGCCAGGAGTTTACCTCCCTACGTGTGGCTGTAGATGAAGATCTAACTCGGATTGAACGATCCATTACTGCCTTAGAAAAGTCTGTAAGGTCATTATCGGAGGCTGTCTTACAAAATCGCAGAGGGACAGATCTGGTATTTTTACAACAAGGCAGACTGTGTGCAGCCTTAAAGGAAGAGTGTTGTGTATATGCAGACCACACTGGAGTAGTAAGAGGTACAATGGCAAAACTTAGGGAAGGACTGGAAAAGAGAAAACGAGAAAATGAAGCCAGACAGAATTGGTACGAATCTTGGTTTAATTATTCACCTTGGCTTACAACCTTACTATCAACAATAGCAGGACCTCTACTGATGTTAGTGCTAGGGTTAACCTTTGGACCATGTATTTTTAATAAGGTAATCGCAATTGTAAAAAGCCGTTTAGAGGCAGCGCATTTGATGCTTATCCATGCTAAATATGAGCCTGTAAATACAGACGAGGACGCAGAAACTTTAATGCTCAGCCACCAGGCATACATAGAATTAATGAACAAAATAAGCAACTAAAAGAAAAAGGAGGGATTGTGATTGACAATAAGAATGTTTGTTCATTATTTTGCTACATTAAGAAGGGAACAAAGGGAGTTGCTCAAACAGTGGTTGAAATGCTGAGACGTCCCCCAGAAACAGGATGTCTCGGATACATGGCTAACGGAACATTGTATAAATAGTAGATTGCTAAACCGATAACCTACTTCCCTGTCTTGAGGACTAACATAACCAAATAAGGAAGAGAGAGAGAGATGAGAGAGAGAAATGAGGAAGACTACTACTACTGCCTTCATCTGTGCAACCACCAGAGGGACAGAGAAGACCCCCTAGCAACAATTGACGCAGCTGCGTAGAAGAAAGCCACATAACCCTGGAAGAGCCTGATGATAAAAGGGGACTGCAAAAGGGGGAAGTTGCGCGCCGTTTGGAGGAGCATGGGCTCCCCGGCCGCCCAGCGCTGTTTTGCTTGCTGATCGCTTACTCAATAAACTAATTGACTTAATTCAAATTCTCTCTGACTAAGAGTAATTTATAACACCCCCGAGTGGCGCAGGGGAACAGGGAAATAGGGGTTATGGTCAGTCTACAGCGCTTCTTCGCCGCTGCTCCTTCTCGGTCACTCTCATCCCGTGTGCTGTGGGGTCCCACCCACGGGATGCAGTCCTTGCTGAACTGATCCTGCATGGGCTGCCCACAGGCAGCAGCTCTTCAAGAACTGCTCCAGATACGGGTCTGAACCACGGGGTCCATCCCTCAGGAGCAAACTGCTCCAACCTGGATCCCCCACGGGCAGCAACTCCTGCCAGGTCACCTGCTCCTGCATGGTCTCCTATCCACGGGCTACCGGTCCAGCCTGGAATCTGCTCCGGCAGGGGTCTTCCACAGGCCACAGTGTCTGTCGATGCAGGTCCACCTGCTCCACCGTGGTCTCCTCCACGGGCTGCAGGGTGGAACCCTGCTCCACCGTGGTACTCCATGGGCTGCAGGGGGACAGCCTGCTTCACCATGGTCCTCACCACAGGCCGCAGGGGACTTCTGCTCCAGTTCCTGGAGCACCTCTCCCCCTCCTTCTTCACTGACCTTGGTGCCTGCAAGGCTGTTCCTCACTCCTCTCACTCTCCCAGCTGCTGTGTGTCACAGCGTTTTTTTTTTTTTTTTTCCCCTGTCTTAAATATGCTCTCACAGAAGTGAGAAACAACATCACTTATTGGCTCAGCTTTGGTCAGCAGTGGGTCCCTTACCAAACGTGGGGCAGCTTCTAGATCCTTCTCAGAGAAGCCACCCCTATGGCCCCCTGCTACCAAAACCTTGCCACATAAACCCACTACAGCATGTTCTAATGGCTGCTCTGTTAATGAGGTGTGTGCTGAGGTGCAGATGCATACACAAAAATATCACTCCTGGACCTCAGCCATATTGCTTTGAACAAAAGCTCTCAAGTAATGTTAGACTGGCGGCCTTCAGAACAACACCATTTTGTAATTTACTGGCTAAGAATATAGTTGAATATTACTGATATTGTTTCAGAAAAAAAAAAAAATGTTTTCCTTTCTGGAAATGCCATTGTGAACTACAGAAACCCTGAAACCAATCCTTTAAACTTTATTTGGTGTGATTAAATTAAAGGAAATAAGGTTTAAAATACTCGGGATACTAGCAGCCTAGCTCTTTAGTTAGGTTAAAAATACAGCCTAAAAAAGTGATTTGAGCTTGAAGGAAAAAATAATTCAACTAAATATATCTATTCTGTTCCTTTACAGGTGCTGCTTGTTTTTTCAAAAATCAAGCTAGCATGTGAGAGTTATTAGCAACAAATAAATTGCTTGTTTAAGACAAATTAAATGGAGGGGGGCATCCATAAACACTTGGTAATGGGAGGTGACTGAAAAAAAGTGTTAACATTTCACAGCAACATTTCTTATTTCAGTTAGATCTATTCCTGCCTCCAATTCTTTATACTGAAAGAAAAGAAATTGCTTAAATTTACACATTGATAATAGATAATCAATATACAACATGCAACCAGTACAGTAGCAGACCAAGTTCAGTATTAGCCTGTTCTTTTAACATCCACACTGATTTCAGAGTGTTACTGTGGTGGGTCAAACTTGCCTGGCCACCAGGTGCCCACCCAGCTGATCTCTCACTCCCCCCTCCTTGGCACAATGAGGGAGAAAATATGATGAAATAACTTGTGGGTTGCAATAAGGATGGGAAGATTACTCCCAATTAACTTCAAGATTGAAATAGTCTTCATTTGGGTAAGATTAAATTAACTTATTGCTAAGTAATAATAGTGTAGAACACTATAAAAGTGTGAGAACTAAAAGAAAACTAAAAACACCTTCCCCTCACCCCCACTTCTTTTATTTCCTTCCCCGTCTTCTCCTCCCACCCCTAAGTAGCACAAGAGAACAGAGAATGGGCTTTATGACCAGTCCATAATGCTTCGTCTCCACCTTTATTTCATGGTCACTCTCTTCCCCTTCTCCACTGAGGGCTACTCCATAGGCTGCAGCATGGAGGTCTGCTCTGCCATGGAACCCATGGGTTGTAGGGGGATTGCCTTCTCTTGAGCCTCAAGCACCTCCTGCCCTCTTGTACTGACCTGGTCTGCAGGGCTGGTTCTCCCTCCTCTCTCCTGGCTGTTGCTGCCCAGCAGTTCTTTCCCTTCCTTAACTCTGCTCTCCCAAAGGCCTAAGCAACATCACTCACTGGCTTGACTCTAGCAAGTGGTGGGTCCCTTTTGTAGTAGCTGGAGCTGGTTCTGCTCTGACTCAGGTCAGCTGGTGGGCTCTGCTCACAAAAGCAAACCCTGCACCCCACCCACTACCAAAACATTGCCATGTATACCTTTTACAGTTACATACATTTTACTGCACTATTTGCTTTATTTTAATATTCTGGACAGAGACAAGAGTCACAGATTAATTAGAATGCAAAAGTCACAGAGGAGTAGCTAATTTTAGCTGAGCTTAGGAGTTACAAGAACAGCTTGTGGACTACTACACAGTAGCAAATCTCCTTCTTGCTAAGTACAGTAAGAGGTTAAGTAAAAATCATGCTGCAACTACAGAACCTATAATTTTGTTTCACATGTATGTATCTTTTCTCAATCAGAGCTCATATCTACATCTTATCTACATGACCAACATGGCTCATGTACCCATAATCAATAATACAGACAATAGACAATGCCACAATAATTATGTGACTGTAAATTTGCATGGTTTATTCTCTATTCTGTACATGATTTTTGCTTTTCCACTGATTTCTAACAAGGATGTATACCAATTTTTTATTTTATTTTTGTGCACCTCTCTATATTTTCTTGAACTAAACAAAAAAAAAAAGTGATTTAGAAAGATCAATAAATACAACATCAAAACAGACACAAAGTTCTTTACCAGGTATAAACAGAGATTTGTTCAATCTGTTACTGATTTAAATAGGACTTACAGGTGCATATACAAGTATAAACACATAAAAATTCCATGAATTTGTTATGTGATAGTAACTAAAATATTAATACAGTATGTAGTATGTTTGAACAGAGCCATGGTTAGAGGCTACCAAGATTGCACACAGAGGAAACAAGATCCTCATTGGAACAGAATTGCAAAGCCAAAGATCTTATTATTATGAAACGCTGACATAAACACTTTTGTGCAACACTTGAGAAGCATAGAAGTGCATCTAGTCTCGAAGCATTTGAAAGTGGTTGCAATTTGTCAACTGACAGGTTATTTCAAATCATTCTAAATTAGAGATGACATGGACAGATTCAAGCAGTTTGCATATAAACTTGGAAACAAGGCAAAACAAATGTGTTAGAATAAGGAAAATAGAATGTATTTAACAAAATAAGCATAAGTTCTGACAATTTATTATAGCAGTGCTGGACATTAAAAATGACCAAAAACATAAGAAGAAATTAAGAATATTATACTTTATTAATTTTAAGTAAACAGTTGAGAGGTGCTGATAATTTTTGGAATAGTGCTGAGTAAGAGTGATGATTACTCTGCACTAAGATTAGCCCCTGGAGGCAGACACCGTTTTTGGATTACAGTCCTCCCTCCTTGTCTATGGAAGTTTGTAATTTACTGCTCTCCCGTTCTATTAGTGAATCACAGACTTTCCTTCTCCAGGCTATTTGGCATGCTGTGGGCTGGGAATAAGCACAGAGTTACCACCTGCTTTGTTCTACCTCTCTGCCTCTTTTGGCTTCACACTCCCTAGAAGAAAATGGAATAAAAAGACACACTTTCATCTTTGTTACTTTTATCTGAAGGCTAGTTAACCAGAAGATGGATATAAGGCACATGTCAAGTCATAATATGATTCTTTATTAGTTTTAGGCTCTTGACATCTTTCATCACATCTATTTTCTGAAAAATTGGGTAAATTGGTGAGTGATATGGGTAACATGAATGAAAGAGATCCTGGTCTGATCATCTTTGTGATTGTGGGACCAGAACTGGTACAATAACCATTACTGATCCACTTCAGAATAATTTACAAAACAGTCATCTGTTGCAGCTTCCAGTTATCGCATCTTCTGTCTTACTCTAAATAATAAAAAAATAAAGCAGCTTTGGCTGAATGTGAAAGGGCTAGTTCACATAACAAACCAATTTCCTAATTCTTGTCTTCTTGCCTTTTTTATTTTTTTTAACTAGTATTGTTATTAATAATGTAATCCGAGCAACAAATATTCAAGGTGCTCTGATTACAGAGTTAAGAAACGTTTTGTATCATCTGGATCAATTTCCATAAATAATATTTCTGTATTCCAGAAATTTCCTCTTCAAGTACCACAAGCTCACAAACTCCTTTTTAGCAGTCTAAAAATACTTTAATTCTTTTGCTCAAAAACAAAAGCAAGAACAACAAAACAAGCAAGCAACAACAAAAACAAATGAACAACAACAACAAACAGAAGCCACTGAAACCATATGTTATGGGATGAGAAAAGGGAAAATCATGGGCATTTCAAATACCTTAGGTCCCTCTGACAGCAACAGTAAAGGATTTGAAACGTTAAAATGAACAGAGAAAGCATCATTCATAGAGGCAGTTAAATTTAGCAATTGCATGCTAAACTGATCATCTGCTTCATAATCACTCCAAAAAATATATCATTATTGCTCTGCTCTGTGTTCTTAATTTAGACTTTTATTTATTTTATTTATTTATTTATTTATTTATTTATTTATTTTCCTGCAGAAACTGCTGGACTTTCAAAACTGGGAGTGATAGAACGCTGAAGCTTGGCTTCATTGATCACAGCCTATATTTGTTTTGCAAAATAAGCATAATTTTGAAAGGCATTATTTCAATGAAGTATAAAGACATAATTCACATCTCTTGGCATACCATGAACATTATTTAAAGCTTAATAGTCAAGTACATTCAAAAGCAGGAAGGCCAAGTATCTCTTTTTTTCCCTGATTAGACTTTGAAGTGCTAAGTGAAAAGCTTGCAATAGCTCATGGAAAACATCACAAAAAGGCCTTTTAATATACCTGAAACATTGAACATCTTCAAGGGTAAGTGGTGTTGGCAGCTGTTTCTTTCACTGAAAGCTATGAGCTTGGGGGTTGAAAATATAGGTCATGAATTCAACAAAATTCAGAATCTGTGATAAACATAAAATGTCAAGGAGAGGGAGAGGATTTTTATTTTGGAACCTTGAACTCTGTAGAACTCTGATTCAGCATCATCATTACTCAATCTATTCCTCATGTGGGAAAATATTTTTTCTGATGATGTTCTCTTAAAAGTGTTTACTGCACAGGAAATAACACTTGACAGAAAAGTATTTCTTATTGTTTTCTGCATTCAACCAGTCTCATTTTTTGGCTTTTCAGCACACAAAGCATTCAATAAATGTGTCAATTAATTAATTCCTTAAACGTACTAAAGAAAACTGATTTTTTTTATACTATTAGCAACTTTGAAGAGTATAAAAAAATTAAATTGCATGGAAAAATTAAATTGTTCTAAATTTTTCATATTTAATAGTTGTATCACATTGGGCTGAGAAGTGTTTTTGTTGTATTTTATTGAAAAGTATCTATTTGATTATCTCTAAATTAAAGTTTTATATTAATTGAGAATTTTCTTAAAGATTTCATGCACAGTAAGGAAGGAACTCAATTAACTTTTCTTTCATAAAAGAAGTCTGTATTAAGAATACCAACGAGAAAGTGTTGATTTGTCCTTGTCCTCTACAGGGCATTAAGTTTTTATATTATCACTGGCTGAATCATAAAGGAAACTTGGCTTGCATGAAACTTGTTACATGAAACAGGTTTCTGGGAAGTAAAGAGCTCTGTGAAAATTAAACCTGCTGTAGATGTGTTGGCACTGGAAAAATGAAAGGAACATGCAAACAACTTTATTCATTAGTATGTGTTAATATACTATTTCTTTATTCTCTGGACATAATGCTGAATATAGGATAGGCAGAGTTTTACTTTTAACAAATACCATAACAATTGCAGTAGCTGCATGTGTTAAGTTACTAATACTTTTCCTCACTTTATCAGTGTCTGTGCTCCTCTCACTGCCTTTCAGTACTGCCAAGTACTTTTAGGACAAGAAAAGATGAGTCAAATTTATAATTTTATTTATTTTTCTCAGATTAAACTTCTCAATGCTAAGAGAAATTAGCATCTTTGAAACAGATCTTCATGGACCTTAATCAAACTTTATTCTAATTAATCTTAAATCACTGTATTGACAGGGTAAATCAGCCTCTCCCGGGAGAAGCATAATCACACCAAGTTAAAATTGTTATTATCTTACGCGTGAGACCTGACCAAGCACAGGCTTGGAAATATCACGTCCTGTGAGATCGTGAGGCGTGATGTTATGTAGTTTCCTTGCAGTTAACAGACTTAAAAAAGGAGTTTTGTTCAAATAGGAATCCAAGATTAAATTGTACAGTACTATCCTGCGTCACAAAGTATTAACATACTTAACACCAACTGAAGTCCTTTGAAAGACAGAAAGGCTGAATGTGACACCAAGGAGCATCTGGCTTTAAACAGACCTGAAAAAAAAAAAAAAAAAAAAAAAAAAAAACTTTCTGACTTATAAGATTCTCAGTCTGAATTGCATACAAATTTGGCATTGCATTTCAAAGCATATACAATCTTGAAAATAATCAACCATCATCAGACACCTATTCAGAAAGGAGAAAGAAAAAAAAAACAACTCTAAATCTGGCAAAGCAAATTTATAATCCTCTTAATGTTCCTGCAATTAATTCAGGTGGCAGGTTACCAATCCTGAAAACTTAATTTTAAAAGTCAGGCAGAGATGTAAGTAGAGTTTTAGAAAACATTTCCCAAAGTATTTCAGCATTTTTATTAACCTCAAAGTCTAAGTTTTTCAATGGAAATAGCATTGTATGTTCCTTCATAACATACAAACTGCTTATACGTTTTTTAATCAAAACCTTGTGGGTTGTGTGTCATAAAGTTTGTATGGCTGCATCTAAAAATATAGAAACAGAAAGCATAATCACAAGACCCAAGCATGGGGCTCTAATTTCCAATGGATTTTCTGGAGTAGTCACACAATTCCAGGACATTACATTCAAAATTCCTTATAAAAGTGAAAAAAAATAGTTTATGTTTCAGTTTTATTTTATTTTACTTTTGACAGATATATTTGCTGAAAATAAATAAAAATTTGTAATGACAAGTCACTTGCCACACACACACAGAAGGGGTTCAATATTATCAAGAACATAGACAACACGTATGCCTCAGTATTAGTGAATCAGAAAAGGAAGTTGGTTTGGATCTGGGTTCAGTAAAGATTCTGAGAAGGAAATGTGCCTTGTCTTAATTCTTTAATCAAGAACTACTTTTGTCAGATTTTAATCCATTATTTGTATGTTGTGAATGTTGTACTAGTCTGCTGTTTTGTTTGTTTTGTTTTGTTTTGTTTTGTTTTTTGGTTTGCCTTGCAGTAATTTATAGACATTGAACTTTTCAGCCAAGGAGCAGAATGTAACTTAGGCTTGTTGTTTGGTAGTGATCATTATCATTTACAAGATGAAATATGAATGAAACTTGAAGAAGCATGACAGGAAGGAAGTAAAGCCCCTACCAATTACCTATAACACAAGAAGTTTCTGATATTCAGTTCCCTCTTTCTTAGCTTTACCATCTGCTTCATTTAGTAATTATATTTACAAGATTGAGCCTGCTGTCAAAATTTACAGCAAAACTAAGACATTGGGAACACTTTTGGAAATGAACATAAGTGTAAGAGGTGGGGAAAAAAGACATAGATGAGCAAAACATAGAAAAGATTTATATTTTCAAACTGCACAGGGATGGAATATTATGCTTTGTAGGGAACTGACAGAGAAGCAAGATTCATCTAATTCCCAGTCATATCTTTACTGGCTTCCTAAATGCACATCTCCCACTGTCTGTCTGCTTCGCAAGTCTGTCAGCTTCTTTCAAAGGAACACATATTTCCAATGATCCTTCTTAAGCTAACAGAAGTCTCCCATTGATTTCCATGGTGAAACTTGGGGGTGGGGTGTGGAGGTGAAAATTAATGAATAATGAGCAGAAGTTAAGATTTTACATATAAGTGTGCTAGCACATTTACAGCATTTATTTTATTTATTTATTTATTTATTTATTTCTATAGCAGAGAGACAGATGAAGTAGGAGAAGAAAATACAAAAAGCACGTCTGTGAAGACTGTTTAAAAACTGAGTTTGTCTGCCAGTTATTATTATTATTAGTTTTTTGATTTATAATAATCTAAGAAAAAATGTCCCTAGACTGTTTTAAAAATGTTTTTGAAGATTGTTTTGTGTTTTGGGGAAATGAGAATTGTTTGGTAACTCTGAGCAAAGTTTTCACTAGACTGACTGTTCCGCTTGTCACTTTAAGAGGCCTTTTCCTTCTACCATTCCTTGGTGAATACACTAAGAAACAAGAGAAAAAATGTTGCTGTATGAGGTGGTTATTATTATCCTTTTGGGCTGCAAAAGTAAGGAGATTGCATCTAATTCATGAAAACTCATCTACTTCATTATATTTTTCACATCCAGTAAAAAGCTAAAAGCAGAGATTAGCTTTTCATTAAACAAAATAAAATTAATTGAGTGCGTCTCAGTTGCTACTTTGGAAGAATTCCACATAATGTTGACAATGGAAAGATACAGCATTTAGACTTGTGGCCAAGTAATAAGTAATATTCTCTTTATGATTTACACTGATGTTAAACTGATAGTGGGAAGGAAAATGTTCAAGAGGAAAGATTCTTAGCTGTGGTTGAGTGTTAAAAGGATGTCCAGAGGCAGGCAGTTATATCCTCCCTATTCTGGTATTCTCTTTTTGAGTAAAAGAAGAAATAGAAAAGATAAAAGGGTATTTTCTTTTTGAGAATGTATGTGTCCCAAGCATTGAAAACAGAAATTATGTGATGATTATGGCTATGGTTATGTGATGGTGTTTTCATACAGACTGCTATCCACGGGCTGTTTAGCAGTCAAGCAAGCTCTGTGGTGTGTGAGCCAGGATCCAAGTCTCCTAAAACCTCCGGAAATCTTTCCAGTGATGCCAGCAACCTTTCGGAGGCTGCAAGAAGCACAGGATGTAGGTTTTTCCCTTCATTAAAAAATAAAATATCTAAATCCTGTACGAAATGTTTGAGATTGCTGTTAATATCTCATAAACCTCCTCTGATGATAAGATATAATTCAATGCGTTTTACCTGGTGGTATTTCACCATTTGACTCTTCATGTTGTATGTAGTATGAACTGATCAGATTCTATTCATGTGTCTAGAAGAGGGAGACAGAAAGGCAGATTTTCATATTTGCTATATGAAGAGGAGTGGTGGTGAGTCAGGGTAGAGAGAACCAGAGAATAAAAAATGTGTTTCCAGACAATTCATAGCAACACTCGTGGGACACTATAGATTTAACACCCTTAAGTTGGAATTCATTTGAATCAAAGCAGATGTGGCATTGTTTTGCTTCACTAAATTCTGCATAATTTAGTAGAATGTGATGTATACATATGATTTTTTTTTTCTGTGTGACAATATCAAATGTTTTGCAGATGCTAAGATTGCTGCTACTCTGGAGCAGTGGGAAAGAGTATTTATTTGAAGAAGCTGAAGAAAATATAAAAATAATTTTTATGCCCATCTTCTCTTGAACTTAAAATGAATCAATAGGAAAGCCTCTGATGAGGAGAAGGATTTCTCTTATAAGAAATAGATACTTCATTACATTATTTTCCTCTGGAAATGATTAATTATGAGAAACTGTGGAAGAGAGGGTAAAGTGGTTTTGTCTTCCTTAATTTTACCACTTATTTTTTTTTTTTTTCCCTGTATAATGCGTGCAAAATCTAAAGCCACCACACAGATTTGTTCCTTTCAGCTGTAACTGGCTTTCAAAATAGCTTGACCTTGTGCTTTATGTCAATTAATATGAAGCAGATGGAAAATATTCTTCCCCTTTCAGTTCTTCCCCTTTCTTTCCCCTTCCTTCCTGGAAGAACAACCTCACATCACAGTGAGGAACTTCAGTTATGGGTGGGCAAAATGGATAGAAGCCAGTATTGAAGGGCAGGATTATGCAGGGAGATATTATCTTCAAAGGTATCTGACCACCAAGGAGGAGAGAAAAAACGAGAGGAGAGGAGAGGAGAGGAGAGGAGAGGAGAGGAGAGGAGAGGAGAGGAGAGGAGAGGAGAGGAGAGGAGACTTGAAATCTAAAGAGGAAGTTGTCAGAAACCCCTAATTAAAGTTTCCACTGCCTTTTATTTTTGACATTTTTATATGAAGCTCTTTCTTGTACATGGAAACAATTTGTCAAGTTTGTACTTTGTAAGCCCATGTTCATGTAACTTTCACGTGGCTCTGAGAAAAGGTACTAGCTGCATAATGTTCACTTGAAATAAGAATCTGAGAAGCTGGGACAGAAGTGTATGGCAATATTTCACAACTAAGTGAAATTGCATCTTTTTGGAGATTTTGTTGTTGTTTGTTTGTGACGACAAAGCTAACACTTCAAATTTATCTAAACTTTCAAGCAAGCATTTGTCTGAAACTCAACTAGAACTTTTGGCTTTGAGGTGCTTATAAACAAAAGGACTTCTTTTTTGTATTTTAGATACAAGTGAAACCTTGTAATATTATTTTCTTAATCACTGGGAACAGAAGAAATGATGGTGGAATTTCAGTCATTTGGAGGAAAACAAAACCAAAACCAAAAACAACCAGTTAGATGAACTGGAGAGTAAACTTTCATTCTTATAAATTTAAGAATAATATATATATATATATTTTTTTT
The DNA here is from genome assembly GCF_009769625.2 of Cygnus olor. Lineage (NCBI taxonomy): Eukaryota > Metazoa > Chordata > Aves > Anseriformes > Anatidae > Cygnus > Cygnus olor. The sequence continues at coordinate 64,044,769 of NC_049198.1, read as the reverse complement.
TCTGATAAATCTCCAACTGAATAAGCTGTATAATCTCTTCTTGGTAAGAATTTAAATCTCTCACTTTTTTTTCTTACTTTTTTTCCTTTTTCTTTTTTTTTCCTTTGTTTTTTTTTTTTTTTTTCCTTTTTTTTTTTTTTTGGTTTTTTTTTTTTTTTTTTTTTTTTTTTTTTTTTTTTTTTGTTTTTTTTTTTTTTTTTTTTTTTCTCTTTTTCTCTAATGTACCCGTGGCTGTATTTATGATATCAGTATACTTCCTGCAGTGAAGATTAAACTAATATTAAAGACCAACAACAGCCCAGAAAGGTTGAACTGAAGAAAAAAAAAAAGTCATATAATGTCATACAATATAAAATCTTATAATAAAGTTCCTGCAGTGGCTTATGATTAAAAATGGTGCAGTAAAACAGCAGTATATTCATTACATAATATTTACCTCATTGTTTTAATTTATTTTATTTACATATTCCTAGAATTTTACACACTTCACATTACAATGGCATGCAGCTATGCCTGATTGAGACCAGCAACATGGAATATAAGCAGGTCCAAAATCAGTATTTTATCTCCATTGGCCATGAGAGGATTTAAAATTGAATCAGTTGAGAGAAATATATTTTTTTTTTCATTAACACCATACTCTGTCAACCTGAGAAGTCCCCACCCCTGTTCTCTTCTCATGCTCAAATATATATTGCTTTCCTCTTTGGCTGTATTTGATCCCAGCAAACTCTTTGCTTTAATCTCTTCAATGTTGTTGTTGTTCTTGTTGTTTTCAAAATCAGAATCTATGTTTTAAAGTGTAATTCAAAATTACTTTACTGTTTGCCGTTCAGTGCACGCACAAAAACTTTCTCTAACAAAAGTTCATAAAATTCAAGTGGATTGGCTTAATTACATGAGAGGAGAACAAACAAACAAACAAACAAACAAACAAGAAGTCTTGAGACCTGAGTCTGAAATTGGAAAATTGGAACACAAGAAAGATAAATAATTTGATATCCAAAGAGGATGGAAGAAAATACAAAGTCAATAGAAATTGTGGAAGATGCTGGATTCATACATGAATTACAACAACACGACAACAATGATAAAAAGGTATTATGCTAGAACACATTTATGATGTATGAAGTTTATGATGTACTCATTCAGAGACCTTCAGGATGGAAATAGCACTGGTGTTTCCAGCTTCGTATCAATTTACCTTGCTAAGATCAATGAGAAAGCTCCTAGGGTAGTTTCCAAACTTTCAAGTGAAACAAACAAACAAACAAACAAACAAAACCTTCTGTTCTGACTGTCCTTAGTCTTAATAGAATGCTTATTATTATTATTACTATTATTATTATTATTATTAGTAGTAGTAGTAGTAGTAGTAGTAGTAGTATTTAGTGAAGTTTCAGATTTAAAGTGATTAATTAATGCATATAGGACAGAAGAACAACAACAAAACGTCCCTCATGACAGCTCCATTATGCATCTGCCATCAAAGACCTGTTCTATGATGCTTCCCCACTTGAGTGGTGTGGTTATTTTCAAGGATACAGTTTTTAAAAAAATAATGTGAATCTTTCTAGGTAAAGACATGAAAACACAATGTACTTTTTGTTCCTAAATAAGGTGACTTTCTCTAGGTGCTTTGCTCCCTTTGGTGTATTTTCTTTTCTGCATGCTGTCGTCTCATTTTGTTCTCATAGCAAAGCAAACGGGCACCTTATGTGTCCTTTTGTGTGCTGGGTCTGGCTGGGATGGAGTTAACTTTCCCTGCAGCAGCCCATACAGTGCTGTGCTCTGCACTTGTAGCTAGAATAGCTTTGGTATCACTGGAGCAGTGCGACCTTTGATTTCTATTTATTTATTTATTTATTTATTTATCCCCTCTTCTCTTCTCTTTAGTTAAATCATTCTTATCTCAACCTGTGAGGTGATTTTTTTTTTTTTTCTTTCCAGTATAATTTCTTCTTCCCCTCTTCCTCTAAGGAGGGGGAGTGAGAAAGCTCCTGAACACCTCCAGTACATTGATGACATCATTGTGTGGGGTGAAACAACAGAGGAAGTTTTTGAGAAAGGGAAGAAAATAATCCAAATTCTCCTGAAAGCTGGTTTTGCCATTAAACACAATATGGTCAAGGGACCTGCACAGGAAATCCAGTTCTTGGGGGTAAAATGGCAGGATGGACATCGCCACATTCCAATGGATGTTATCAACAAAATAACTGCTGTGTCTCTGCCAAGTAGCAAAAAAGGAAACACAAGCTTTCCTAGGCTTTGTGGGATTCTGGAGAATGCATATTCCAGGCTATAGTCAGTTTGTGGGAACTCTATATCAAATGACTTGAAAGAGGAACCATCTTGAGTGGGGCCCTGAGCAACAACAGACTTTTGAACAAATCAAACAAGAAATAGCTCGTGCAGTAGCCCTTGTGCCCGTCCATACGAGACCAGCTGTGCAAAACATACTTTACATTGCAGCTGGAGAGCATGGGCTCACCTGGAGCCGCTGACAGAAAACCCCAGGTCGACTTCTAGGGTTCTGGAGCTGGGGCTGTCTAGGATCAGAAACCAACTACACCCCAACTGAAAAGGAGATACTAACAGCATATGAGGGGGTTCAAGCTGCCTTAGAAGTGGTTGGTACAGAAGCACAGCTCCTCTTGGCCCCACAGCTACCTGTCTCACATTGTATGTTCAAAGTGAAAATCCCTTACACTACACACCATGCAACCGACACTATGTGGAGTGAGTGGGTAGCATTAATTACACAGCAGGCTTGAATAGAGAAACCCAGCTGTCCAGGAAACCTGGAAGAGATCATGGACTGGCTGGAAGGCAGAGATTTCAGAGTACCAAGGGAAGAATTAACTCATGCCAAAGAGGCACCACTATATAATGAGTTGCCAGAAGACAGAAAGCTGTATGTGTTGTTCACTGATGGATCCTGTCGTGCGGTAGGGAGGCATGGAAGTGGAAAGCTGCTGTGTGGAGTCCCACACGATGAGTAGTAGAGGCCATGGAAGGGGAAGATGAGTCGAATCAGTATGCAGAAGCGAAAGACATCCGACCGGCCTTAAAAATTGCCAGAAAAGAAAAATGGCCAGTGCTGCATCCCTACACTGATTCATGGATGGTGGCAAATGCTCTGTTGGGGTGGCTGCAGCAGTGGAAACAAAGCAACTGGCAGTGCAGAGGTAAACCTATTTGGGCTGCGGCACTGTGGAAAGATATTGCTCGTGTTGAAAACCTGAATGTAAAGGTACCTTATGTAGATGCCCACATGCCCAAGAGTCACACCACTGAAGAACATCAGAATAACGAAGAAGTGGATTGAGATTTGAAAATTGAAGTGGATCAGGTGGACCTGGATTGGGGATGCAAGGGTGACCTGTTTGTAGCTTGATGGGCCCATGTAACATCAGGACATCTGGGGAGGGATGCAACATACAGATGGACTCGTGATCAAGGGGTGGACATGACCACTGAGGACATCACATAGGTCACCCATGAGTGTGAAACCTGTGCTGCGATCAAGTGAGCCATGAGGGTAAAATTGCCCTGGAATAGGGGGTGGTGCCTTGGATTTCGATACGGTGAGGCCTGGCAGATTGACTATATAGGACCACTCCCGCAAACCCACCAAGGCAAACGGTACGTACTCACCATGGTAGACGCAGCTATTGAGTGTCTGGAAATATAACCAGTAAACCATGCCACTGCCTGAAACACTATCTTGGGCCTGGAAAGGCAGGTGTTGTGGCATCATGGTACACCAGAGAGAATTGAGTCCAACAATGGGAGTCATTTCCGAAACAATCCTGTCACCTCCTGGGCCAAGAGGCATGTCATTGAGTGGGTGTATCACATCCCCAATCACCCACAAGCCTCTGGAAAGGTTGAGAGGTACAATGGCCTGTTAAAGACCATGTTATGAGCATTGGTGACATGGAAACACTGGGACATAAATCTACCAGAAGCCACTTGGCTAGTTAACACCAGAGGGTCTCACAGCCGTCCTGGTCCTGCTGAAACAAAACCCCTACACACTGTGGGAGGAGCTAAAGTCCCTGTAGCGCATGTAAGGAAGTGGATGGGGAAGGTGATGTGGGTTGCTCCTGCCTTGGGAAAAGGCAAACCCACTCAGGGGATTGTCTGCCTAAGGACAAGGGTACACCTGGTGAGTCATGCAAAAGGATGGGGATATCAGGTGCATGCCTCAAGGAGATTTAACCTTGGGAGAAAAGTAATCTGTAATCTAAGTTCTGTGTTGTAGGAAGACACTGCAGAACCAATGAAAGGTCAACTTCGCAAGGAGCCGGGCAAGTGCAGCAATGACTTGAGCTAAGCTGGTGCTGGCATCAAGAACACCAACTCCACTTGCTCTGAGTGAACACTTTGGCAGATGAAGCTTAAATCATCAACAGTTCTTATGAACATTTGGGGAGAGGCCTATAGATTGAAAATAAGTACAGATCTATAAATCTTTTAATGAACAAGGAACAGTGGTGGTGAGAATATCTATATACTAAACTATGTGGGACCTGAGTATGACACAAATGTATAGGGGGTGGAGATTGTGCTGGGTCTGGCTGGGATGGAGTTAACTTTCACTGCAGTAGCCCATACAGTGCTGTGCTCTGCGCTCGTAGCTAAAACAGCATTGGTATCTCACCAGTGTTGTGTCTGCTGCTGAGCAATACTGGCACTGCATCAGGACTCTCTCTAATCGCCGTTCCGCCACCCCCCCCCCCCCCATGCCCCCCCCCCCCAAGCCAGCAGGAGGGGACATCACTAGAGCAGCTGACCTAAACCAACCAAAGGGATATTCCATACCATATGATGTCACACTCAGCAACAAAAAATGGGAAAGGGGAAGGAGAGAGTGGGCTCTTGTTATGAAGACATCTGTCCTCCCAAACAACTGCTCCATGTATTGAAGCCCTGCTTCCCAGGATGTGGCTGAAGATCACTCACTGATGAGAAGTAATTCCCATAGAGTAATTTCTTTGCTCTCTGTGTACTTCTGCATGGCCTTTTTTTTTTTTTTTTTCTTCTTTTTGTTTGTTTGTTTGTTTTTCCCTCTTCCTCTTCCCTTTAATTAAATCAGCCTTATCTCAACCCGCGTTGTTTGTTTCTTTCCAGCATACTTTCTTCTTCCCCTCTTCTTCTAAGGAGTGGGAGTGGGAGAGTGGTTGTGGTGGAGTTCAGCTGCCCAGCAAGGTAAAAAACACCACATCAGCACAGTTTCACATTTGACTGAGAACTGAAGGCAAATTGAGAAATAAGTTTTGTTTTAATTTCTGGATCAATAGACTGCACTTCTTTTGTGTTTGACATGTAATATCTCCTTAGAATCTCCCTTATCAGACCCATCATCTGCTACTGCCTGATTGATTGACATTTCCCATCCATTTCCAGGTCTGACACTCAAGCGATCTAAATCTTTTGCAACAGACTACACAATATTATTCTTTTTAAAAGATATGAATAAACATTCATATTTGTCCACTTGTATAATGCATACAGTATTACTGCTTGTATGGAAAAAGAGACATCTATTGAAACTAAATGACACAGTTCATAGAATGAATGACCTATTAGGTTAGTTAGATGCAGTGACTTTCAGTGCCAGGCATTAATAATCATTTCTCATACTTCAGCTTGTGACAACTACAACTGAAGGTTTCAAGCCTCAGAGCTTTCTCACAGAGATTGTGCTCTAATAAAGGCTGAGCTGTCAGGCTGATAGACAGGAATTGTATTCTTTTCAGATGAAAAGATAAAGAAAAACTAAGTCCCTCTACCCACTCTCTTGCTCTTTTATCCAGTCTTTCATTCTGCTTTTGTGAAGCTCTGTTGTTACTAGAATAGTTTGTATAAATGGCAGGACATTAAAATCAGAGGGCCCAAAAACTGACACCAAGAAAAGTAGTCTTGTAATTCATTTTCTTTATACAAAAAAAAAAAAAAAAAAAAAAGAGAGAGAGAAAGAGAGAGTAATATCTGTAATGTGTTGCCACCAAAGTGATATAAAAGTGACAAGGAGTATTGCTTATGTATGTGTGTTCTCTAAAAGTATTTGCATAGTTTGTTGTGATCAAAAAAGTATTATAGAGCACTTAGTATTCAATAGTATTAAAACAAACAAACAAACAAAAAAAACATACTATTCTCATATGGTTTAAATTTTCTTTCATTTTCCCTCATTGCCGAGGAGATCTTCTCTGGGGCATATGTGTTCTGCAGCAGAGCAGGGGATCATGGCGTGCAGGGGTTTCCTTACACCAAGGCCCCTCCCGGCAGCCAAGGGAGCCACCAGGACCTGTCAGCCCTCTTGAGGGCAGCTGACAAGGCTTGGGCAGAGCCAGAAGCATGCCCCCTTTCTTGTACCAAGGCAGACCCTGGGAAGCGCATGTGGCCTGGAGTGCAGCAAAGTTCAGCATCCACCGCAGCTGATGCAGCCTCCCAGATGGAGCTCCAGGGGGAACATGCTGCCACACAGGTGTCAGGATGCAAGGTGTACCCTACTCTTATGCCAGTGCAGCATGACAGTAGAGAGCACAACTGTGGGAGGTGTGCCCAGGCTGAAAAACTGCTTCATCTGGGGGCAGAGATTCAGGAGGAGGGAGGCAGGCTGAGGAGCATCAGAGAGTCAGAGAAGGACATCCCTGAGACAGATGAGAAACGTAGGTTCCCCTACTCCCTCACCAACAAGTAGAGGGAGGGAACATAAGAGGGAGGGGAGAATGGAAGGAGGTTCTGGTTCGGCACAGCAGGCGAACCACCCTGCTGCATACCTCACCCTCCCAGCTGCCCCTACACAACAGGTATGAGGCTCTGGAACTTGATGAGCAAGCAAATGACAATGTGGACAAAGGTCCATCCACATTAGGGGAGTTGTCCAGGGCAAGTCAGCCTAAGCCCTGCATCACAACAACCCCTACCAAGAAAAAAAGAAGGGTTATTGTCCTAAGGGACTCCCTTCTGTAGGGAATGGAGGGCCTGATTTGCCATCCAGAGCCAACCCTTAGGAAAGTCTGCTGTCTCCCTGGGGCTTGGGTAAGAGAGATAGCAAAGAAAGGCACTCGCCTGGTATGTCCCTCTGGTTATCACCCTCTATTGGGTTTTCATGTTGGCAGTGATGAGATAGCAAAGAGAAGTCCGAAAGCTATCAAAAGGTTTTGGGGCAATTGGCTGAAGGATCAGGTGCACAGGTAGTGTTTTCCTTTATCATTCCAGTAGCGGGGATCAATATTGAAAGGAACAGGCAGACGCAGCACATCAATACGTGGCTTCAAGGCTGGTGCCAGCAACTTAGTTTTGGGTTTCTTGATCATGGGAAGGTCTACCTTTGGTAGACCTTATATAAGGTTTTATGTAACCTCTCAGGTTTTTGTCTTACTGTCTCCTTCTGGAGAGCACCTTTCTCAGAGGAGGAAAAGGATTTTTACCCAGGACTTAGGAGGGCTGATTGTAAGATCTTTAAACTAGATTTGAAAGGGGAAAGGGACAAAAACAGGCCCACCAGTGATAAGCTATGGGACTGCATGCTAATGATACCCTTCAGTCTGCCCCACTAGGGGCTAGGTTCAATGAAACACATCTGAAACAGTTCTATACAATTGCATGCAGCCTGAGAAACAAGCAAGAGGAGCTAGAAGCATTGGTTCAGCCACAGAGCTACAACATCATTGGCATAAGAGAAACCTGGTGGGAAAAGGCCTGCAACTTGTGTGTTGCAATGGACAGTTCCAGGCTCTTCAGAAAGGACAGGCAGGTCACATGAGGTGTGTGGGGGGTGGCACTCTATGTAATGGGGGCACTGGACCATACAGAGCTTGCAGTTGGTGAGAACACGGTTGAGAGCCTCTGGGTAAGGATCAAGGAACAAGCAAATAAAGCGTGTGTTGTTTTGGGAGTCTACTATAGACTACACAGCCATGATGACAACACTGATGTACTATTCTCTAAAGAACTGAGACTTCTAGATCAGCTGCCCTTGTCCTTATGGGAGACTTCAATCTGCCAGATGTCAGCTGAGAATATCACACAGCTGATACAAGCAAGACCAAAGATTCCTGAAGCACCTTGATGATAACTTCTTGGTATAGGTACTAAGAGAGACAACTGGGAAAGGTGCCCTCCTGGACTTGTTGCTTGTAAGCAGGGAGGGTCCAGTGGGTAAAGTGGTAATAAGTGCCTGCCTTAGCCATAGCAACCGTGAAGTACTCAAAATCAAAATCTTTGGTGATATGAAGAAAAATACCACCAAAACTTCAACTCTAGATCTGGGGAGACCAGATTTCAGACTGCTTAGGGAACCAGATAGTAAGGTCCCCTGGGAAACTGCTTTTAAAGACATTGGAGTCCATCAGCACTGGTTGGTTTTTAAGCACCACCTCCTCAGAGCACAGGAACAGGCAATTTCAAAGAGTCAGAAGTCAAGCAGGAGGGGCAGAAGGCCAGCTTGGCTGAGTAGGGTTCTTCTTCAAGAGCTCAGACGGAAAAAGAAAGTGTATGGTGGTTGGAAGCAAGGTCAGGCAACACATGAGGACTACAGGGATGCTGCTTGCCTTTGTAGTGGGAGAATCTGGACGGCCAAAGCTCAATTAAAGTTAAAGCTGGCCAGCAGTGTAGGGGACAATAAAAAAAGCTTTTTAAAGTATGTTAATGTGAAAAGGAGGAACAGAGCAAACATTGGTCTGATACTTGATACAGATGGTCACCTCACAAACAGGGACATAGACAAAGCAGAGATGTTTAATGAATTTTTTACCTCTGTCTTTAACACCAGTGATGGGTTCTAGGACACCAGATGACCTGAGCTGGAGGACTGTGACTGCAGGAATGATAAATTCCCAGGTAACCCTGAACTCATGCAGGATTTGCAGCTCCACCTGCATGAATACAAGTCCATAGGGCCTCATGGGATTCTTCCTGGAGTGTTCAGAGAGTTGGCTGATGTCATCACGAGACCTATCTCAATTATTTTCCAATGGTATTGGAAATCTGGAGAAGTCCCAGTTGACAGGAAGCTGGCAAATGTGGTCCCAAATCTCAAGAAGGGCAAGAAAGAACATCCTGGCAATTACAGGCCTGTCAGTTTCACTTCAGTGTCTGGTAAAATTATGAAGATTATTCTCCATAATTTATATTTATAATTATATTATTATGGAGAAGATGATAAGAACACCTGATCATCCAGGACTGGAACACTTCTCCTATAAAGGCTGAGAGAGCTGGAGCTGTTCAGCCTGAAGAAGAGAAGACCTCATTACAGCTTTTCAATACTTACAGGGGGCTTATAAAAAAGATGGAGAACAACTTTTTGCTCAATCAGATAATGACAGAACAAGGGGGAATGGTTTTGAACTAAAAGAGGGGAGATTTGGATTAGAGGTTAGGAGGAAACTGTTCACTCAGAGGGTGATGAGGCACTGGAAGAGGTTGCCCAGACATATTGTGAATGTCCCCTCCCTGGAGGTGTTCAAGACCAGGTTAGATGATGCCCTGGGCAACCTGATCTAGTGGGTGGCATCCCTGCCCATGGCAGGGGCATGGGAACTAGATGACCTTTAAAGTCCATTTCAACCCAAGCCATTCTATGTTTCTAGGATTCTTGGAGTTATTGAAAAACACCTGAAGTCATTGCTCAAAACCAACATGGGTTTACTAGGGGAAGGTCATGTCTACCAAACTTATTTTCCCTCTACAAAAAGATCACCCAGCTAGTTGACCAAAGGAAAACAGATGATGTAATCTTTCTGGATTTCAGTAAAGCTTTTGATACTGTCTCTCACAGTATCATTCTGGACAGAATACAGTTAGATAAAAGCATAAGAAGGGTGAACACTTGGCTGATGGGTTGAGCCCTAAGGGTTCTTGTAAGTGGGGTTACCTCAGGCTGGTGACCTGTCACTGTTAGGGTTCACCAGGGCTCCATTTTAGGACCAGTCCTCTTCAATGTTTTCAAAAATGATTTGGATGAAGGACTTGTTTTTTTGAGCAAGTTCGTGGATAATTCATAAATGAGTGGAACTGTTGACTATGTTGAGTTTGGTGAGGCCTTGCAGAGAGATTTTGAGAAATTAGAGAGCTGGGCAATCACCAACAATATGAAGTTTAACAAGAGCAAGTGGCAGATTCTGCACCTGGGAAGGGGCAACCCTGGTTAAACATACAGACTGGGGGATGAGATGCTGGAGAGCAGCACTTCAGAAAGGGATCTGGGGGTTTTGATCGACAGCAAGCTGAACATGAGCCAGCAGTGTGCCTTGACATCCAGGAGGACCAACCGTATCCTGGGGTGCATCAAGAACGGCATTGCCAGTCGGTCGAAGGAAGTGATTGTCCCACTGTGCTCTGCTGTGGTGCAGCCTCACCTTGAGTACTGTGTGAAGTTTTAGGCACCACAGTATAAGAAAGAACAGAAAACTGTTAGAGGGTGTCCAAAGGAGGTCAACAAAGATGGTGAACAGTCTAGAGGGGAAGATGTATGAGGAGCGGCTGAGGTCACTTGGAATGTTCAGCCTGGAGAAGAGACTGAGGGGAGGCCTCATGGCGGTCTACAACTTCCTCACAAAGGGGAGCAGAGTGGCAGGCACTGAGCTCTTCTCTCTGGTGGCCAGCGATAGGACCTGTGGGAATGGTTTGAAGCTGCAACAGAGGATGTTCAGGTTGGATATCAGGAAATGTTTTTTCACCAAGAGGGTGGTAGGGCACTGGAACAGGCTCCCCAGGGAAGCGGTCATGGCACCAAGCCTGCCAGAGTTCAGGAAGTGTTTTGACAATGCTCTCAGCCACGTGATTTTTTTTTTTTGGTGGTCCTTACAACTCAGATATCCTATGATTCTATGATTCATATTCTATGATTTAATTTATTATTCTTGCTACAGAAATAAAATAAAAGAGAGTTGCTGTTCTAAGAAAGTTGTTGTTAAGCTCTATTTTCCTTAAGATAGACAAAATTCAGGTAATACTATGGCTATGAGTGGTAGTGTGTGGACTTAATGATAGAATGATAGAATGTTAGAATGATAGAATCATAGAATGGTTTGGGTTGGAAGAGGGACCTTAAAGAGCATTTATTTCCAAACCCCCTGTCATGCATAGGGACATCTTATACTAGATCAGGCTACTCAAATCCCCATCCAACCTGGTCTTAATCACTTCCAGGGATGGGATATCCACAACTTCTCTGAGCAACCTGTTCCTCTGCCTCACCACCCTCATAGTAAAGAATTTCTCCCTAATATCTAATCAATATCTACCTTTGTTTGTTTGTTTGTTTGTTTGTTTAATACCATTACTTCTTGTCCCATCACTTCACTCCCTCACAAAGAGTCCATCTCCAGTTTTTCTGTAGGCCATCTTAAGGTCTTAGGACTTAAAAATATCAGTTCTCATTCATAATTACTGGCTTTTCTAATAGTACAAGATTTTCATCAGGTGTTACCTATGTAGGATACAATTTCTAAATTGATCTACATATTTATTTTTGAAACAAATTCAAACAACAACAAAAAAAATCATTCTTCTACATGTAACTTGAAAATTTCATTCAGCTATTTCTGTGTTATTAGTTGCTATTTCTGTCCAAATACTGTATATATGTAATGTTTATTTATTAATATGCATAGTCTAAATCTGTTGCATTCATTTCTTTCATGACAGATATATATGTATATATAATATTATATTCTAATTCATAGTAGATGGGAATGTTCTTTTATGCAATAATTGAATTAATTGTGGCTCTTTAATATCAGAAATTGAAACTTTTGTTAAGAAAAGATCCAATCTAGGATTTCTTCAATTCTAGAGGCACAGGTATGTAATTTGCAAGGAGTAACAACCATAAAAGGAGGTTCTTCCAGGAAAATGACTGCTCCAGTTTCCAGTGGGCAGTTCCCCAGAGCTGAAGGGTTAAAAGTTGGACTTGGTGCTTAGGGACCTGGTTTAGTGGGTGACGTTGGTAGTAGGGTGATGGTTGGACCAGATGATATTGGAGGTCTTTTCCAACCTTAATAACTCTGTGATTCTGTGATTCTGTGACTGATCTTACTTCTGTTTTTAACAAAGGGACTTCTATTTTGCATTTACAATATGTGAGTAATGAATACTATGACTAGAACTAGAGGGGCTCTGCCTCCAGCCACGTGGAGGAAAGGGACAACCCAGTTTATTGGACTGTATTGATTAGATGGCCTCAGACATACGACTCACAAGAAAATAAGGCTCTAGCGGACGATGCTGCACAGTGTACCCTAATGCCATCAAGCTATAAAGGGGCAGAACCTATCTGGAGTGACAGGGGGATCCCAAAAGCAAGCTGTATTAGACGCTGAAGTGAGCCTAAATGGGAATAAGTGGCAAAAGCACCCCTTTGGAACTGGCCCAGAAGCTCTGTGGATTCTTGGCCTAGACTAGCTCAGGAGAGGGTACTTCAAGGACCCAAAAGTGTAATGGTAGGCTTTTGGCATAGCTGCCTTGGAGATGGAGAAGATCAAATAGCTGTCTACCATGCCCAGTATCTGGGAGGACCCTTCTGCTGTGGAGTTGCTGAGGGTCAAAGGAAAACAGGTGCCAATAGCTACCACAATGATGCAGATGTCACAATATTGCACCGAGACTCCCTGATTCCTGTCCACAATCTTATTCATCAACTGGAGAGTTAAGGAATGATCAGTAAGAGTTGCTCACCCTTTAAGTCTCATATGGCCAGTGCAAAATTCTAATGGTGAATGGAGACTATTGTGGCCTGAATGAAGTCATGCCAACACTGAGTGATGCCATGTTGAACATGTTAGAATTTCAGTATGATCGGGAGTTAAAGGCAGCCAAGTGGTTTGCCACAACTTACATTGCTAATGAACTTCTTTCAGCCTCTTTGGCAACAGACTGCAGGCCACAGTTTGTTTTCACTTGTAGGGCTGTCCAGTGCCCCAGGGCTGGAAACACAGCTCTACCATTTGCCATGGACTGATCCAGACTGCACTGGAACTGGGTGAATCTTCTGAACACCTGCAACACATTGATGACGTGGAGCAACAGAGCAGCAGAAGTTTTTGAGAAAGGGAAGAAAACAGCACAAATACTTCTGAAATCTGGTTTTGCCATAAAACAAAGTAAGGTCAGGGGACCTGCACAGGAAATCCAGTTCTTAGTGGTAAAATGGCAAGATGGACATTGTCAGATCCCAATGGATGTGATCAACAAAATAACTGCTATGTCTCTGCCAAGTAGCAAAAAGGAAACACAAGTTTTCTTAGGCATTGTGGATTTTCGGAGGATGCATATTCTGAATTACTGCCTGACTGTAAGCCCTCTCTATCAAGTGACCCAGAAGAGGAGTGATTTCAAATGGGGCCCTGAGCAATGACAACTCTTAGAGCAAATCAGACAGGAAATATTTCATGCAGTAGTCCTTGGGCTAATCTGGGCAGGACAAGATGTAAATGTGCTCTACACTGCAGCTGGGGAGAATGATCCCACCTGAAGCCCCTCTTAGAAAGCACCAGTGGAGAGTCAAGGATGATACCTAGCGTTTTGGAATGGGAAATACGATCTAAGGCCCACTGTACTCCAACTAAAAAAGAGATTACAGTAGCACATGAAGGGGACTGAGCTGGTTTGGAAGTTGTTGGTACAGATTTTCTTGGCATCCCAACTGACAATGCTGGGCTGGATGTTCAAAGGGAGGGTCCCATCTACACATCATAGAATTGATGCTATGTGGAATAAGTGGGTCACACTGATCACAGAATGGGCTCAGATAGGAAACCCTAGTTGCCCAGGAATCTTGGATTTGATCATGGACTGGCCAGAAGGCAAAAAATTTGGAATATTGCTAGAGGGGAAGTGACAAGCTGAAGAGGTCTCACTGTATAAGACTACCAGAAAGTGAGAAGCAATATGCCTTGTTCACTGATGGGTCCTGTCAAAGTGTGGAAAAGCATCAGAGGGGGAAGGCTGCTGTATGAAGCCCTTCACAACAAGTTGCAGAAACTGATGAAGGAGAAGGTGAATTGAGCCAATTTTCAAAAGTAAAGGCCATCCAGCCGGACTTAGAATGAGAAAATTGCTGTACAAGTTGCCAGTGCTCCGTCTTTATACTGAATCATAGATGGGGTTGTTACGGCAATGGAAGCAGAACTGGAAGTTCAGAGGCAAACCCATCTGGGCTGCCACACTGTGGCAAGATATTGCTGCCCAGGTAGAGAATGTGGTTGTAAAAATATCCTATGCAGATACCCAAGAGTCAAGCCTGACCCAAGATTTGGGCCACTGAAGAACACCAAAACAACCATCAGGTAGGTCAGGATGCTAAGATTGAAGTGGCTCAGGTGGATCTGGACTGGCAACATAATGGTGAATTAATTATAGCTCAGTGGGCCAATGCCATCTCAGGCCATCAAGGATGCAACATATAGATTGGATTGTGAATGGATGGACTTGACCATGGATGCTATTGAACAGGTCATCCATGATTGTGAAATATGCACTGCAATCAAAGAATCCAAGCAGTTAAAGTCTCTTTTGTATGGAGGACTGTGGCTGAAGTATAAATATGGGGAGGCCTGGCAGATCGGTTATGTCACACACCCACAAACACACCAAAACAAGTGCCATGTGCTTACAGTGGTGGAAACAATTGGATGGCTGGAAACATATCCTATGCCCCATACCACCACCTGGAACACTATCCTGGGCTTTGGAGAGCAAATCCTGTGATGACATGGCCATAAGGATTTGAGTCAGACAGTGGGACTCATTTACAAAACAACCTGACAGATACCTGGGCCAAAGAGCACAGTGTTAAGTGGGTATATCACATTCCCTATCATGCACCAACCTCTGTGTATTTGGGTGTTGTGTGAGAATAGCCAATGATTTAAATTGTATTATGTTATTTATGATATAATATTGTATAACCACATTACTAATGTGGTTGCTATATACCACAATACCATATCAATCATACTACATTATGAATTACCCAGATTAATGAAAAATGAATTTTAACAGAACTGGACATCCACAATGTTGATGGAACCAGAACTGGCTTCATCACACAACAATCCAGCACCACACACCATCTCTCCTGCCCTGAAGGACTGTAGGACTGTTATGACAGATAGAGCCCAAAGATGGATTAAATTAACAGACATTTTAGAGTTATGGCCCATAGACTAAGGGAATGATATCTCTGTGTGCATGTGTGTGTGTGTAAAGACAGGAATAGTGGTGGAGATTAATTGGGATGTATTACAATGTGTGGGGCCCGAGCATGACATAGATGGTAGATATTTTCCTGGTTTCAGCTGGGATACGGTTAATTTTCTTCCTAGGAGATGATATGATGCTTATTTTTGCATATTGAGGATGAGAATAATGCTGATTACACAGTGATGTTGTAGTTGCTGCAGAGCAATGCTTACACAGACCCAAGCTTCTCATGTTGTCCTGACAGAAAGAAGGCTGGAGGTGCACAAGAAGCTGGGAGGGGACAGAACCAGGACAGTTGACCCAAACTGGCCAAAGGGATATCCATTACCATGTGGCATCATGCTCAGCAAGAAATCTGGGGGGACTTGGCCAGAGGAGGGTGCTGCTCAGGTACTGACTGGACATTGGTCAGCAGATGGTGAGCAATTGCGTTGTACATCTCTTGTTTTGTATATTTTATTATTATTATTATTATTGTTGTTGTTGTTAATGATGATGTTGTTAATTATTCTTCCTTAATTTACTGTCCTATTAAACTGTCTTTATCCCAACTCACAAATTTCACTTTTTTTTTTTTTTTTCCTGATTTTCTCCCCATCTTACTGTGGGGGTGGGAAGGCTATAGGGAAACAAATGGCTGTGTGGTGCTTAGCTCTCTTCCAGGTTAAACCACAACTATAATTTATTCTTTGGTTTAGTTTTTGTCTTTCTCTCTTTTGTATTTTTTGGACAAAGTATTTTTGCAACCTCTATTTTCTGTGAAATAAGCAACATCTTTTTTCTAGACACCTAGAACCCTAAACTTATATTCACTTTAATGAGAAATAATGCAGTAAATATGTCATTTTTTTAAAGATAGCTGATAGTAACTGATGAAGAAGACATCCAATGCAGTAACCTTGGTGGAAAGTTTGGAATAAAGGGCATAGAAGACTTCATGAAACATAACACAATGGTACTGAAGTTAAAAATTTTCACTGCAACTGAAAGGAAAATGATGTTTCTTTCAAAGGAGCTCAGAAGAAGGAATAACGGAAAACATTCAAGGGAAGCTCAATTATTTTAGTTACTGATAAACTGGTAATTGCAAAGTTTCCATGCTCCATGCTGCCCCCTTTCCAAGGGAAGCTATCTTTATCTTCATTTCTTAAGTTGCCAGCATCTTCTAATTTCCCTTCTCTGTCCATCTATAAAAGATGAACTGTTCAGCTGAAAAAAAAAAAAAAAAAAAAGAATGCTTCTATATTACTGAAGTGTATCTAAACTTTCATATGTGAATACTTAACCAGTGTAGTTTTCCTTTCAGAATGGTCTTCTTTTGTTTCCTCTCCTATTATCTCACAAGCTTTGTTTGTAAATACAGGTAAGTAAACTGAATGCCAAGTGTAACCTGCAAAAGTAAAAATACCGTAAAATAAATTTTATAAATTAGATTTTCTGGCCTCAGAAAAAAAAAAATAGTGAAGATTTAGGCAGACATTACACTTTCTTTTTCTATGACTACATTAAAATCATCCCTTTGGATAAATCCAGAAACCCTAGACAGGCTGATGAATTTTCAGCCATTAATGAGATAGTTCATTATATTAAGCTAACAGTCAGTTATGATAAGGAAAAGTATTTAAGCTTTTCATATTCAACTTTCAAATAAGCTTCAGTCTGAGATATAGCAGACCCTTCTACATTTTCATTTGTTCAAAGAGCTACATGGCCATGCATGAACAGTAATTATCATTAAACAACATCTGAGAATATTTAAGATACTAAATACCACTTTGTATATAATCAGATTTTTTTTTTTGTTTACAATACTTCTGTAAGTTATCACTGTACAGTAGATTATTTATTTATTTATTTATTTGATCATAGGTAAAACTTTAAGTATCAGTCTTTCTGCTAGATAGATTTTTTTTTTTTTCTGAATCCAGTCCATGTTTGTAATGCATGTGTGATCCAAATTGCAACGGCAGAACATAGGTTTCAGCTAGTAGACACCTATTCAGAGAAGACCTGTGTCAATAGCTACACTAAAGGTCCACTTAGACCGTTACCAATGAAGTCAATAAAGTTGGATGAAATCACTAGAGAAGCAGTGCACAACTGGCAGTGTGCTACTTCTCTTCAAGACCAGTACTGGTAGCACCCTGCATTTCTGTTAAAAGGCAAATAGGTTCTAAGCACAGCTCAGATCTTCCTGGAGAAAAACTTCAGAGAAGCATGTTACCAGAGCTGGGATAGAAGTGAGACAAGGAAGGGAATCAGGATCTCCCATGCTGCTCATAGAGAAAGGTTGCTCAGACTCCCTATCACCCAGTGAGTCAGAGTATGTGCTGTAGGGGGCCTCAGGATGCCTCAGGCGGCACTCACTGGCAACCTGCTAGGCAAAGGCTTTGGGACCTGTTACCTTCTTCTTTATCTCAATCTCTTTTGGAAAGAAATATGAGCAGGGACTGCATGTAGGCACCCTGGTCTGAGGAAAAGAGTCTGAATCCAAGCAGGTGGCACAAGAGCTTAGAGGCTTAGGACTTTTGTGGAAATCGATGCCAGATTACATCACAAACCAAAGACCAGATCTGATTTAAGCATCCTGGTTTTATACTCACAGTTATGGTTCAATTAATTATCCCAATTATTATTCCCAATTCATATGCCCTCTGACTGAATCTTTATTATAATTCCATATCTAGATATCTTAATGAAGAAGATGAGAGACAGAGATGCATAGGTCAGCCAGTGTCTTGTGTTACAGTATTATTTTTCAGCACAAATGCATCTGTTACCTAAAAACAATAAGCAAAAATCTCTTTTCTCATCTCAATATGTTAGTACAATTTATATTAACAGTATATGTTAAGTAGCAGAAAAAATTCCCATCTTCATTCAATGATTTTGCTAGTGATGGAAAATATGTACTTGGGCTGCACTGTACTTGCTCTGTTGTGAGCAACTGACTACCATAGACTAGATTATCATAGTTATTAAACTGTGTTTTATTTTTTAAAGTTAGTCAGTCAGCCTTTTTGTACTCCTTTTATGATGACAAAATTGCTGATCAACTCTAAGTTTCAACACTATTTTTTTAAAGTACATATTAAGTACTCAAGCCAGTCTGTGGACCTACAGTCATAGTTACAAATGTTTCTGGAAAAGTTAGAATTTCCCAGAAAACAGTCCTGAACTCCTGAATGTAGCCTGCTTTATGTATTAAAGAAATGTCATAGTTATTTGTAATGTGAGCATGCTAAAACCTAAATATTGCTGCAATTGTCTTTACACTATTGCTCCATATGTTTTTCTTCTTAGAATCTTATTTTTCATTTTTATTTATTTATTTATAGGTTTAGGTGAGCTAGGACTCTCACTGCAACTTTCCATTTATACATTTATACATCTAAGTGTAAAAATTATGCCCTTAATCGGGAAAACATTTAAGCCCCTATGCAACCTCAAGCACATGTATAGAACATAGTAAGTTATTTTCTTCCAATTCTCATTCAATCGAAATGAGTTTGTTTGTGTGCTTTAAGGCATTTCTTCTTTTACCAGAAGCAGCACTCGCACAACTTGAAATCTTTCTTCCTTATCAACCTTGTCCCACCTGCATTGTATGTATACACAATATCAATGTGTTCCTCAGAATTTTCTCTACCGCTCAGTTTTATGTGCCATGGCCCTATATAGTGCATGGAGAAGTTATGAGTTTCAGAGGTGTTACCGGAAACTTTTTACATGCCAAAAAGGGGAATAGCATATGAAGAGATAAGTAACTGAATAGGAGGTGCAATCCAGCACTCACAGTGACTGACAGATTTCCTGTCCACTGTGCTGCTCCGCAGCAATTTCTCCACCCAGCTCAAGGCGTGGATTCGGGGTACAGATTGGGTGTCAGCAGGCTGAATGGTGCTTATGGAGCTCCAGAAGTGGGAGACAGAGTCTGAACCTTCTTATGATGAGGGGAAGGTGTAACAGACCCTCAGCTTTTCAGGTATACAACCCTATAACTTAATTATAACATTTCCAGAACACAGACACCTACTGTGCTCAGGCATATTTGCTTTAAACATTGACATTGTCCTCTGCCAGAAGAATATGTTCAGATTGGACTTGTTTGTTTGTTTATCATTTTGGTACTCTGATTGATCTCTGCACTAGCTAAATTAGTTGTATTCAAGTACTGATCTTGTCATAACTAGGCTCAGGCAAGGCTGAGTGTTTAATTGTTGAAGCTAGTGGGGAAAAAAAAAAAAAAAAAAAAAAAAGTAGAAGGCCAAGTGGTGAAACTATTAATGTTTAAACGACTTTAGTTTTCTATGAGCAAACGTTTTAAGGATACCCTGGGCAACTCTGGGGATGCAGGTCTGTCTGGTTGGTTTTCAGATGCCAGTTTTGAGTACACATACCTAAAAACAACTTAAATATTTTATATAATAATATCAGATAACAGACTAAGACAACAACAACAAAAATTATGTCTGTTTTTTTTCTTATGAGGTCCCTTCACGTCTAGCCCATACAGCAAGCTATCAGGATATAGCAAGCTATAAGAAACCTCTGAAAGATCCTTCATACAGAAGAGGTTTGCAAGGTACGGAGTGGTGTCCTGGTTATAGGCATATGCTGGTAGAATTATTTTACATCATTCCAGATGGCAGCCATGCAAATGATTGGTTAAGATAAGACCTCCATAATCAGTCTAGAGGTATTTTCTTTTATAGTCTTTCTATCTTACTGTCTTTTGTCATAATCAACAAACCAAAGTGTAAAATACCATCATTCTTCTCACAGCATAATGTTGCTATTCAATTCCAAAATGTTATTAATAGTATAAACTCTTCTTTTACTATATCTACAGGCTATATATACTGGTGTTATAGATCAAGAACATATCAGAATTGGGAGACTCTTGGTTAAGAGCTGTTTTGCAGCACTTATTAATGCATCTTGCTGTAAAAAATCATCCCAGATTTTACTATGCCAGCCAGCAGAAACTCAGCAATCCTGTCATGGCAATTTTCAGCTATTCATCAACCTGGTAATGCACACCCACACTTGGCATGGAAAATGTGGTGTGAAACAACAGCAGATGATGGATTATGATGATGGTAAATAACAACGATAATGGCTATTGATTTTTTTGGAGGGACCCTTCACTGCATATTGTATGTGTAAAGAGTGACACAAACAGCTGGTGTTACTAGATATGGTAAACTCACATAAAGAAACTGGACATTTGCAATTCTTTCTGTTCATGGAGGTCAGAAAAGTCAACTCCGTCTCTCATATGAATATAGATTAATATATTCTGTATTGCTTCTCTTTTCTGGTAAACTATAATGGTGTTGTGAGATGTTACTTAGTAAAAAAAAAAAAAAAAGTCAGATGTGATCATTTCAGTCATCTAAATGTTATAACTATGATTTAGGGGTTTGTGTGAATCTCATAGAGTGTGTATCAATTTCCAAGTGCTGAAAAGAGAAAAAAAAAATCCACCTAAGTTATGGTAAGGCATATATTTGGTAAAAATAATTGACCTGTCTTGCCAGTTCAGATTCCTTTATTTTTAAAAATTGTATAGCACTTATGTAATGTGCCCCAAATATAAAACCAATAACATGTGTAATGTGATATGTACTAATAGTGCCTAAATCAGCATTCAAAGCCAACATGTGCTTGGCTAACGTGCTCCTGATGAGATAAATACTGATGGCTGTGTGAAATTAAAATGAACATCAGTTTTCTTGGTTAACTCCCATACTCTTCAAGTTGTAACTTTAATGGTCTGTCCTATCTGACTTCAGAGGGACTGCTTAAAGTGAAGGGTGTAAGTAAATGTTTGGAATAGCAAAACTTCATTATTATTGTAGTATGTGGAACATACCTTTTATCACTTCACCTTCCCTCTGCCTGTTAAATAGTTTCTATTAGGATTACTGATACTGTTTTGAACTCCGAGTAACTGCATTCTTTTCCATACTACCTATAAATTGTAGGTCTGTATTTTCCCCACAGTGTCTAATCTCTTTTTTTAAGTGCATGGTGGTTTAATGCTGAGCTGAGGCAGTACCCTTCCTCACTTCCTTGCTCCTGCACAGGATCTGAAGCGTAGTAAGAAAGGTTTTTTGACCTGGTGAAGCTTAGAGTCTTATTAGGCAATGGAAATGAGTTTCCACCACTATCATGCCACATTGAAAATGTGCTCAACCCAGAGGGCTAAAGATGCAATCCACCCCAGCCACCAAAGGCGAAAGATGTGTAGCCACCCAAACTGCTACCATCAGCCCCAAACCTTTGAAAATGTTGACCTCTGTGGAAAACAGCCAGATCTCCCACATTAAATGGAAGACAAAAATGTTGAAACGCATGCAGCGTTTCCCCACCTCCATGGGAGAACAAAGATATTTGACTACAGCTCTGCTGGTTGCTGACTGCTTATTTATCTTTATGGGTCGTTCAAAGTGGCTGGAAACTTTGATGTCTGATCATTTCCTTTGAACTCTAGGAAAACTACGAGCTTGTTTGTATTGCTGATTTCCGTATACTACTTGTAGATGCACTTCCTTATTCTATAAAGGGGAGGAGAGACTTTTTTTTTTTTTTAATATATATATATATATATGTATGACAAATCCCAGTGCTTTGAAAAAGGGTACAGACCTTTGTCTAAATTATTCCTTTATGTCAGCTAGAATAACAGGATAATTGTCTTTTACTGAAGTACTACTTTATGTTTTCTGTTATGAGGAAATGGTATGCTAAAAGGTACCAGTGACAGCATATATCCCGAGGGTTAGCTGAACTATTGATATTTTTTTCTGTGTATCTTCAATGACCAAAATAAATAAATAAATAGCAGGAAAGGAGAAAGCAGAGACTAAGCACTGCCTTGTTTCAGACTGACTTTTAGCTGTTAGCTGGAAGGAAAAATGAAATGGGAAAAAAGGAGTGAGAGAGAAGGAAAAGTAAAGGAAAAAAATGTATAAAAAAATAAAAGAAGAAAATAATCGTCCAGCTCCATGTCAACGCCCACAGACTTCCAATCTACAAATATGTAGGACTGTGAAACTGAGGTTGCTCCCCACCATTCCCACTTCCCTTTGAGTTATTTTTTCATATCACAACATGCAAAGCATCCATTTAGTGAATAATAAAAGATCTTTTATTGTATCCCAAATAAAACAATTATTGCAGAAGATGTGCATGAAAATTCACATAAGCAAGTGGTTCATGTAGGTGGGTCAAGTTTTTTAAAAATGGCCTCTGGACCTGGTGCAGAACTTTGCACGCATACCTGTGTGTATAGGTAGTCCCATTAAAACAAAATGTTCCTCTGAGTGAAATGTGCTTAATTATTTGTTGGTAGTAATCATATTTTCAAAACTACAGAAGTTTTAAAAAGTGTCATAAATGCAATGGGAGCTCATATAACCTTTTTTATTTCTGAAAGCCAACTGTTCACTAAGCATTTTGGTTCCCACTTTTAAGAATGACCTTTTTTAGCATGTTCTATTTAGCACGCATAGTGACATCATTTGCACACTATATAATATAATATATATAATAATAATAATATATAATATATGCTATATATTTTTTACTCAGCATGGACCAAAGTATTCCATAATGGAAGACTCTGTCTTTTGAAAGCCTTCACCATAAAGAAGCAAATCTCAGATCAGATGAGAGAGGTAAAAAATTTTGTCTGTGAATCTTCATTATTTTATTGTTTTCATGAAAAATCATGAAAATCAGAAAAGGACTGACATTTTGTAGCTTTTTATCCTCGGGGGGGGGGGGGGGGGGGGGGGGGGAGGAAGGAAAGAAAAAAAAAGGAAAAAAAAAGAAAGCTAAAGCTAAATGTCAGCTGAGTTGCAAGGCTTTGCAAATAACAAACCTCAAATTGCAAGTGCTCAGCAGAGGTTTGTTAGATGTTGGCAGCTAAATTTGCCAGATTCCTGCTGCAGCAAAACTCTGGCAATGTAGGGCACTGAGGGCTTAGCAAGGCAACCTTGCAATTCTTCCAACTGCCAGGCAAGACAGATTAATTCTGAGCAGGAAAAAATTTTCATGGTCCTCCTTCTAATGAGTGGGAGAGCAAAGTGGTAAACCACAAGTCGGAACAGAGTGAGAAAGCAAGTCCTATGAATGGGATGACATGAAAGCAGACTGAGGAAGAAATAGGAGACCTGAGAAGAGGTATTTCAGGGAGGCAAAGGGAGGATAAGGGTAACAAGCTGTGAGGAGCTGGAGCAGAATTTGTGCTATGACAAAAGGTTTCTATCCTCAAAGCTTTGGATAAGCTCCCAAAATCCACAAATTTATTTTTGTGCTGCTCTCAAGTAGTTATGCAAAATGTGTATCAAACCTCCTGGGATCTAGATTACACTTGCTACCAGTACTGGTGTTAGTGCAAACAGGAGAGGGAGAGAGAGTTGTGATTTGCGTCTAATCTAAAGGATTTTAGACGACTGACACGGAAGTCAAAATAATTCTTCGTGATAACATTCTTTCTTCTGCCCTCCCCGCACCCCACCAATTTGTATTTCTTTAAAAATATAATTGCTTATCCAAGGCTGTCTTTGAAACACAAACCCATAATAAAATCAATATGATTGTGTAACTAAAGATTATACAAAAAGATGCATACAAATCCCAAAAATGGAAAATGAAGATTGTACATGAATAATCTTAAATGTGAGAGTCTTTAACTTGTAATTTCTTTACTTTTCAGCTTTAATGATTTTTGTGCTGTTTTGCGTGTCTTACTATATATATATTCACAAGCAGAAAAAAAATAAAGAGTTGCTTATTAACAGCTACAGAAATATTTTTGATTTCCCATCTTTACCAACAGAATCAGGTGGCTGGGAATGTCTACTTTCCCGAATGTGCCTTGAGGAAATATTCACAATGAATGAACAGATTTTGTTTCCTCAGTTAAATCATTCATAAAATTAAAAGCAGAGTACTGCATTTTGCTTTGATGTATTTCAGTTGTTTCATATGGCTTTGTTTGAACACCTTTTTTTTTTGTTGTTGTTGTTATTTTTACCAATTTGCCTGCTGCTAATTCTCAGCTTGTTGGGGTAGAGGAACTGATACATAAACATATGCTCTGAAAGAGAGGTTCTTTCACGTTTAAATTTCAGAGGGTTCTGTCACTCCTTGAGCCCAATAACCTCACAAATTAATTCCTTTTGCTTGCAGTGACATCTGTTGGTGAGGGCAGAGCTGATTAACTGCAGGGCTGGCTTCACTGATGGCATCAGCCAACAAGCTGTTTTTCAATGCAGCAGAGCAGATGTTTCTTCTCTCATCCCACCATCTTCTTTCCAAGAGAGAGGAAGCATTTTTGGAGGAGTTGATATAAACCTTGTTCACACTGATAAATTAAATCCCTAAATCTGGACATCTACTGTACTACTAACTGTAGTGCCTAAATGACTGCTTAGCCTGTGTTATTATTCACTAAGGAGGCCATAAACACATGAACAATTCCATTTTGCATAGCCCAAGAAAACACAAGATAGATTGGTATAATGAAAATATATTTCTGGAAAGAAAAAAAAATTAGTCTTCCTCAGTTAGGGTGTGTGCATAGCGTAATTGTGCCCTGCTTTCTTATAGATCTCTGTACAGGAACTAAGGAAGAGAAAAAGGAAAGAGTAGCTTCTTCAGTATTTTATAAAATAAAAGAAAACATTATTATTCTTAAGGTTCTCATCATTTTTTTCTTTATTGTTGTCTTGCATAACTTTATCTAATTTGATCTTTTGTTGCTACATTAAAAACTGAAGTATGTGTTGACAAGTAATTTTTAGATTTATCATCCACAGCTTTGTTAACATTTTAAAACAAATAAACAAACAAACCTACAAACATATGCAGAATGTTTTAGACACAATATTTCAGCTTCAAAATCTCAGATAACATTGTCTTTATTTTTTATTTTTTGATTTTTAATTACCAGTACTAGAGGAAACAACTGGCCTTTACTTTAGAATCAAAACCAAAACATAAATTACTGTTACACTTATGTCAATGTGACATCATATTGTTTTCCATTTCTGGAAAGAAATGTTCATTCCTTTTTTTTTTTTTTGTGCTCTTTTTACAGCTTCTATAATGGAAATACCTTGGCAAGAAGTATCTGATTATCTTAACAAGGAATGTTTTGGGCTCCTTTTGAAAGGAAAATAGTATATAGAACAGTTTGTTATTTTTATTTGAGTATAGGAATAAGAATGCCATGGATTAGTAAGTTTGAATAAATTAGAAAATGTAAGTTAGTAATTAGTAAATTAGGAAACTCATCTATTTTTGCAAGGGAGAAGTTCATGGGTTTTGTTGTTGTTTTGTCAGAAGGAAAAAGTATGGTATAGTAGGATTTGAGAAAAGATTCTGGAAAAGTGCCACATTGTTGGGCAGTTACAAGTTGGCAACACTTTTCATAAACATCAAAACAGATAAAAGCAGATTGATAATGCATTACAGACCTTCACCATGTGAAGAAGAGTATGCCTAAGTATAGAGTTGACTTGTATGAGGTTTAATTCAACTCCAGCAGTGAGATTTCATTAATTGTGTTTTGTTTCATTTTGCTGTGTTTTCTTGATGTTCTTTTATTGTTAACCTTAAAATTTTAATGAGAAGCAATTTCTTGTTTCTGTAATTACAGATCAAGTCGGATGAGATGTACCTCTATGCCAATCACACACAGAGTTGTGTTCTGCAGCAGTATGAGCTCTGTGAGGCTATGCTTAATGGTCTCTGTTATCAGCTTTCAGCTCACATGGTCAGGGTGCAGCTTCTAGATACCGGCCAAGCATCTCTGATGGCCCACAGCACACAACATTAAAAAATAAGGATAAGGAAGGGGGTAGAGCAGGGTGGGGTAGGGGTTGGAGACAGCAATATACATGTAGTAAGTATCAACTTAACAATTCCTGTCATGCCTGAGCTCCAGCACACAAATAAGAGGGACTGTACATGGAAAGAATTCATCTTTCTTTTACCATGTACATATGGCAAACTATATAAACAGCTGACTTATAGGCTTATAACAGTTGAAGTTTCTGTGAGATTTCTCTGTTGCTAAACTCTCTTACAAATGACTTATATAAATTAACAAAAAATCATGTATTGGGGGCTGTTAGAGTCCATATACTATTTTAAGGTCATTGTCATCCATTTTCTTTACCTTGCTATAGCCAAGTTTACAGCTCTACTGGAAAAATAAATAAATACAAATATGCAAAATGTTCCTGTATGTAGAAGATTCTTCTTTAAACAAATAGCATGGATGAATGCTACAATATAGTCTGATTTAAATCTTGGTACACTGACAGTTATTTAAACTATCATCTAATGCAATTGATTTAATATCATGTGCATTGGCTATAATTGATTTGTGTTACTTCAAGTTACTAATGAAATCAAAACCCAAGTTCCCTTCCAGCATGGATCTCCTTAAGACATTAGAGAGTTGTTGAACATCAAAGCCAGTAAAATATAAATATGTGGTATCAAGAGAAGTGAGCGCTCTTTATTCAAAGGTATTCTATGGAATCTTCTTTACAAAATAAGCTGTCATTGGCAATATCTTTGTCTATCCCACATAAATTTCACAGTTAAAATACCTAACAGGTGATCAAATGTACAAAATGGAGCTGATCTATTTTCTTGGAGGACGTGTTCATAAAAATGTTATATGTTTAAGTGCATAATGAAATGGAATATTGGCTTTCACTTTCCTTAAGCAGCCATAGTTTTGATGGAAAAGCAAACAAACAAAAAAACACTAAAGTCACATAAGCATGTCAATGCAATGAAAGAAAAATGACAGAAGGCTTGATAACAGTACCACCACCAACATATATCACAGACAATATCCTTGTGCATGATATTGTTCGGCATAAATTCTCATCTGGATACTTGAAAGTGCTGTTCACTCAATATTTATTTATCTATTAATTTATTTATTTGTATGGTCCTGTCCACAGGAAGGCAGTTGTTGGGAGATTTCATTGAATTGCTCTTTAGCCATTTCTTGCTAAAGCATATTTTAAACGTAACCAGGATTTGATAACTTAATTTGCTTTCTCAAAATATGAAACAATACCTAGTTCTAATGAACTTGAGAAACCTCTGTTCAAGTTTTGATACCATAAATTAAAGCTAAAATTTTAAAATGATTTTGAAGCCATACATGGGCTTTATGTGAAATTTTCCAATTTGCTTAAGCAGTATCGGTTCTTAAGGGGAATCCAAGGTTCATACCCCTCCCTGTCTGCTCTTGATGCAAAGGATGTTGTCACAGTTAGCAAGCTACTTGCTGCGAAAAGGTAGGGAATAGTTTGCAAGAAATTTCATTGTGACTGTCCCAAGACTCTGAAACTTGCCCATGGGAAACCAGAAAGTTGTGATATTTGTTTATTTATTTTCCAGTGGGCATTTGGGGAAAGTTCAAATATGATGAAACTGCAAAAAGGAAAATGTCATTGGCCACATTGCTTAACTGCACATTTAACATTTCTGAGATCTTTGCCATTTCATTTTAATATAGTCACTCTGCTTGGCATGGGTCTCCCTGAAACATGAGGGAGTGCATCAGAGGAGAGGACGTGGTGTGACCTTGACTGTCACATGAAGACCCCAGACGGCAAGACATTTGGTGACAGCAATTCCTCTCAGTTAGCTCAAGCTTACCTTCAGTTAGCTTACCATCAGTTTGAGCATCTTTAATTATTAAGTTAATGTCCCTCTTTATTTCTTTTTCCACTGACACTAATGTTGTGGTTGTCTCCAGAAGTCATTACCTGAAGTTGGTTATTTCTGCTCCTTGGCCAGCCCAGGCAGTGTGTGTATGCTGGTCCAGTTGGCAGATGACACCTGCTTCTGATTTGTAATCAGAATGTACAAGATCCCTCTCAGAACATGGGTGAGGCAGCCTCAGATACCTACCTGCATTCATGTCCTCTGGTTAGGCCATTACAGCATTATCTACTCATGAGCTGGGTGACAGAGACCCAGGTCTCCTACACAATAATAATAATAAAAAACAACACAACCTCTAAGAAAACACTAGCTTTGCCATGGGTTCTCCTTCTTTGTAGTGCTATATTGCACCTGGTTATGTTATATTTAAAGTTACGTGTGCTAATTTACAAATGCACTAGTGCAGAATTTTCCATATGTCAGTAATTTTGAGATGGAGAGAAAGTATAAAAAAGTACAGTTCACACACAGATGAACACAGCAACTGAAAAGAGTAGAAATAAGATGGAGGCAGACATATTTTGTGTTGGCTCATACGTTAAAGCAATTCCAGTTGCCAGAAAAAATTCCAGGCTAGCAGGGTATGAAGCCAACATAACCCCTCTCCCCTGAACTTTCTTTTTGAAGGTACAAATATTCTTGCCTCTAGGATTTCTCATTGTCAAGTCAGGAAACGTTATGAAAAAAAACCACAGTGACTACCATGGGATGCTACTCCCACCAAAGTGTATTTATCTCAGGAATCTCACAAGAACAGTTTCTCAGAAAAAGGTTGCTGCAATCCAATGAATACATTCACTGTTTATACAGGTGGGCTCCTGCTGCCTTTGGCAGAGTATGGAAGGAATCTAACTCTAGTTGTGATGACTTCTGGTTGTTTTCAATATTTTACTGGGGGAGGAAGTTTGAGAATGGGGTCAGGAAACTTTTATTTGCCCGTCATTATTGGAAAAATGAAATAGACCATGTTTCAGCAATTTAGATAATCAGTAAATTACTCATTTATCCTACAAGCATTGAGCTCCCCAGTTATATTTGCTAAAGTATAGCATTGCAACACTGTTTTACAGGGCCAACAGACAACATCATGATCACATATGTCTCTTATATTGGGGCTTCTTGTTGTTGCTACAGTTTTTTTAGATATTTCACCCCAGCAACTAGCTAAACCTTTTTTGGATAAGGTTTGTTTGCAGTCAAGTTAAGGAGGAAATGGAAAACTGTGCACTTGATGAATAACATAGGGGCAATTTTGCTTTTAAATGTAATCAAGTTTTAATTTCCGTAAATGTTTAATACATAGCTAGAATTTGAATTTCACTTAAATTCCTGATACCTCAAGATTGACACATTTTTCTCTACATATCTTGCTATATCTCTGTCATTCTCTTCCTGCCACCTCAAAATTTTAGATGAAGATAGTAGCCCTGAGGATAAGAACAATGAGTATCACCAGAGGAATGATAAGGCAACTATAAATAATGTGAACAGGTCTTTACTGCTTAATCCTAGGTCTTCTACATATCATAAAGCAGGGTATACTTACAGTGTTTTTTTAGAAATACCTGAACTGGTCCTATATTATCAGAATTCAGTTTTCTCATTTCCAAGACACATTAACCTTTGTAATACTCTGGGATATTTTGTAATATATAATAATATATAATATTAATAATATATAATATATAATATTTCCTGCAGTTGAAAGTTGGATCAAGCAAACTTGTCTCCTCTGAGTTTGCATTTGTTTAGGGTTGGATTCTACTTGTCTTTGTTTATTTTTTCTGAAGAGTGTTTCTGAGAAGACAGGAGAATGTCAACTTGACAATACATTTAGTCTGAGCAATTTGCTTAGAAAAGGCAGAATAGAGCAAAGCTCCAGCAGCTAATGTCAGAGGCAAGGTTTTTGATGATACCGAACTGGAAGTCTCATTAAATAATAAAGGACAATGTAAAATGTAATCAGATTCACAATGACTAAAGTCATTTAGGTACCTGCCATACAGAGTGCAAATGGAGTTCACTGCAGATTCAAATACATTAGTAAATTCTAGAGTAAAGAACTACAAGATATGAAATAAATAGTAACCTATGGTAATAAACCAATAAGGAAATAGATTTTAATGAAAGTAGAGGAAAAAGCTGTATTAAAAGATGTCAAACTGTCAGCTGCAATGAAGAAAACAGCCAGGAATATTATTTGGAGAATATACCAAGGAAAAGGTCCAACAAAAAATAAATACTACAACGAACCCTGTATACTGCTTCTCACCAAGAATACATTTATCTGTCATATCATCATCCCTTCCTTGATTCGTGATATAACAAAAGATTGAGAAAGTTGAACTAATTTTTGCTGGGGAAGAGGAAGAATATTTTGTAAGGTCTTAATTTCATGTTATTGAATTTGTAAACAAATTGATAAAATTTATCCCCATGGTATTTAGCAGTTATTTTTTAGTCTTGGAGAAGTTTGCAATCTGAGTAGTAATAAATTACTAAAATTCATCTTATGCCCCAAACAGCTCTTTATTCAGAAATTGATCCTGAAAATAAGAACATTTAAACAATTACCTCCTTCTAGATTAGGTGTTCTCTCTGCGCTTTCCTAGACTTGTACATGAACAGATACAAGTTTTAATCATCTTATTACTGTCATATACCATTTCATTTTTTGTCAGTTTAAACAACTGGATATCATTGTTTCTGGTTCTGGTTCTAACTTTCACATTAAAATGGACTGAAAATAAACTCATATGGTGTCTAAGGTATCTAAAAAGAAGGAACTTGGAGATACTTACCATTTACTTTTCAGGTATGACAGGAAGATAGGTACTCAGAAGGTCTGCACTTATAATTAGAATTACCTGCACCAGTGCAAACTTTCCATATTTTCACAACAAAAGTTTGCACCAGGTTTGCTGCCTACTAACACTTGTATTGCAGCGTGTACAGTGCTGGAGGGTTTCATGTGGAGTTACGTCACGGCTGTAAGACTCCACTCTTGACAGGGTAGACCAGTATCAAAAGAACATTTTGGAAGGAAAATCCTACAGTCTTTTCCATGTAGACACAGGCTATAACTTTTTTTTTTTTTTTTTTTTTTTTTTTTTGGGGTGGTGGTGGTTTTGCTTTGTTTGTTTTTAAGAACAGAAACATTAAAACACTCTCATTCAGCATTTTGGAGTTCTCAAGATGTGGTTCTGCAAGAAGATTATAACTGAAGGGCTGTAGTCAGGATCAAGTGATAATTTACAAGAGGCAAGGGTTGCAGCTGAGGTTATGTCCACGGGATGGAGCTGGGAAACCCATAGCTTTAGTGCAAAGAAGGGAAGGCTTGTAAAGAGACAGCAAGCTTTAACAGTCACTCTGGATCTAAGCATGGTTACTGAGGTGGACATAACAGGAGGAAATTACATGTGTTGGAGGGGAATAATAGCAAAGGAGTTAGCAAACAGTGCATAAATTAGAGTAGGTCCAGGGTGTTAGCTTTTTCTTTTGTTTTCAGACAAAAAGTGCTTCTGCACTATGTCTGTGGTTCTCCTTATCCAATAGCACCCAACTGCTTTTTCCTAGTTATTGTTGTCTTTTAGGTGGTTTCAAGCTTGAATACCTATTAAAATGATCCAGAATTTGAATGAAACTTTTTTTTTTTTAAATCATTTGGCAGGATTTCAGCATAAGGAAACATTAAAGAAAGTTGCAGGAGTTTGTTCCAGCTTTGCAGAGGAGTGTGCTCTACGAATAGCAGCTGGGAAGGAGAATCATTTTGTTTCCAGCCTAATACGAGACTTGTAGGAAGAAAAGTACTTATAGATCAATTTCCTTACAGCAATAGCAATTCAGAGTCAACAGTTTTCTTTTTATGTTTCAGATATATGAAGTTTTCTCTTTCCCAACTGCTTAGTCATTAGCAACAATCCTCTCTACATTGAGATGGAGCTGTTAGAAACATACAGTAGACAGGACATTTCCCAGGCTGGAGATGAATGGACTCTTTTCCCCCTAGCAAGCTGTTTGAGTGATATCTTAACTTCTTATTACACTGTGCTAGATTAGGTACAGTTATTTCTGCTATGCTTCCCCTGAAGGGGGACAGACCAGTTCATTGTCTGTAGTTTTCTAGACTAGTTTTCTAGTTGTGTGTCTGCATGTTATTGCATCAAGTATTAAATCAAGTGAGGAAATATTCTTTTGGAATTTTTAAGTGAAGATTTGGACTGTACTTAGGTAAGCTTATGTATAAATGAAAAGTAGACATTTGTTTGCCTGTGATTACATTTGTTCTTAATTCACTTAATTATGCATCAATAAAACTATATTTGTTAATGCTTTGGGGGGTACAGATGTTTTTGTTTTGTTTTTGGATGTTGATTACCTTTGGCTTCCTAATTCTCTCATACAATTGACTAGAAAGGAACACTTCAAAAAAAAAAAAAAAAAAGAAAAAGAAATCACTCCCTTAAAACAGTAAATGTTTCACCTTTTCAAAAAGTCTTTTTTTTTTTTGTAGTGACAGTAAGATTTACTAGACATTAACTATCTTAGTAAGCAGATAACTATCAATTCAAGAAGAAGAGTGAAATAATAATAACTGTCTTAATTAACTCTTCAGATATAAAGTGTTATATCTTTGGAATCTGTTCAAGTTCAGAAGCAATAATGACTGAAATTGTTCAAACTTGAGAAGACAAAAACATTTTTGAAGAGAAGAACTATGAGCAATCATTCTAGAAACAGTCATCTCCTAGAAGTGGCAAAGTGAGACAGAAATACTTTAAAAATCATTTTTGAAACTTAACTTTTTTTTTCCAGTTTTATTTACTCCTATTTTAACAAATGAATTAGAGATTCTACTCAACAATTACCATGAATGTTTAGAAAAATAGCAACATAATACGATAGTTTCTGAAGTTGCAATACAGATTTGAGAGTGTGTCACTATTACAGATTACTTTCTTGCCTAATGATTGTTTGAAGCTTGTTTACGCAATTAGTTTTCTCTGTCATGCTCACTCCCAAAAAGTCTGTCAGCTATCCCAAATAAAATGCCCACTTAAAGTAACAGCATTTGTCTCAGAACCTGGAATACTATAAAAAACAGTTTCGATATGCCTTCAATAAAATAGTCATAATGTAATACAAAATGACCGCTGCCAAAGAGGTAATGTATTTGCATTTATAATGCTCCAGGCAACTTTTTATTTCCCTCTCTCATGAGTCAAACAAACATGACATTCAAAATTGCATGCCATATTGTGATTATCTGGGGACATAATTCAAGTCTTCACACTAATATTAATTCTGAGCAGAAACTAGGCTAACAAAGTCATACAACACTTGTTGTGGAACCAAACTTAGACTGAGCATTCATAGAAGTGTTTGAGTTAGAGCCGTGCAAAATGCACTATAAATACTACAATTGCAGGCCAAAATATACTAAAGAACATTATGCTGGATAATCAACATTCCAGAACTAGCAAATGTCATATTTTTCAGCTCAGTCTGCAAAGTCTGAATAACAGGCTTTTGTATTTTCTCCAAGAACAGCACAGATTTGTGTTTAAGTACTGATGGTGCCATGAAGCCATGGGTGAGTGATTTACATTGGTCCCTTTCCCCTCCAGAGGTGAGAGACACAAGTCTGAATCTTAGACATCATTCTCAAAGACATATGCTGACATTTTTCTGCTCCCAAAAGAATTTGGTTTGTTTGACATTGTGTGTGATACTGGGTGAGGAGGGGCTGCTGGTGCCCATCTCCTAGCTACTGACCAACAGGGCACCACTGTCTGGAGAACAAGTAGGATTTGGGGTACCTGGTGTAGGCAGATATCCCCAGTTGTCCTCTCTACATCCTTGCCACACTGGGTATTACAGCCATCAAGTATCCCCTGTGCAACATCCTGTCTCTTTCATGTCAAGAAGGTTGGTGCAAAGTGTCTGATTATATTTCCATACTACCACCATTTCATTTTGGAAAGAAAATAAACAGTTCAAGTGATATTAGATATTAACTAAATTTAGTTAGCATACAAAGGTGAGAAAGGGTCAAATGCACCAGGAGGTAATTTAAGAGTTTCATAAAGGAAATTTTATCTTCAAGCATTTCAGTGAAACATTAAAAGATCCTTCTTCATAGAAATTTATCTGAGAGCTCCTAAACTGTTCTGTAGTGGATGAGTGACGTTTTTCCATGAGACTCCTAGGCAGCCATTAACATACATGTTCATTTTTTAATTTTTTTTTCCAGATAGGGAAGTCTCTTCTCTTCCCCCTTCTGTTGTCATCTGCAGCTGGGAGGACTCTGTTTTGAGTTTGGCTGGTCAGCCTTCCCCTCACAACCACACAATAGATATCTTTATTATCACCAATATATTACATTAACCAATGCGTCTGTACTCACACTCCAGAATATTTAATGTACATAACTTCTTTTTACTCATCTTTCACTTCACATATTACTGATTTTTTTTTTCCTCTTCTGCTCAGTCTTAGCTATCAGGAATACTTAAGCATAATTAGACATTTCATATTGCAATCGTTTTCTTTCTTTTTTTTTTTTTTTTTTTTTTTTAATTTTTGTACTTTAAAATGCAGATTAAATTAGTTGCAACTGCACTAAGTGTTCTATGGTACTGCACAAAGAAACCCATGCTAACCTGGTTTGTTTACATCATTATATGAGGCTAGCTGATTTTGTAAAATGGATAGTGACTGGTGATGCATAATCAAAGATTTAGAAAAACTATTACAAAATTAGAGAAAGAAGCATGAACACACCTTTACCTGGTATTCTGGTATTCACTTCCAATGAATGAAAGGATAAGAAGCACAGTCTCTGATGCCCTGTCCCAGTTAGTTTTCTCTAAAACTAGAGTGCTACTTTTTATTGTTCTTGCCAATGATAGGTGGTAATTGATTACTAAGCCAATTAAAGCTGGTTAGGCTTTAGTGTATGAAATCCTGGAGATTAATTAATGACAGAGATGAGTGCAAACCATCACGATAGTCCTTTGTTTCCATTGTTTGATATTTTTGAGACAATCAGGACAATCTTCTGTAGGAAATCTTCAGTATGATTGCAGTACCTATTATTTGATTTACTATATATTTACTGTATTTATTTACTTAACATTTGATTTTGGTTTTGGGGATGAACTGCTTTCAAGGTGGTAGTGACAATTAGGATTAATAATTATAATTGTTTATTTCTGAAATTACTCTAAAATATTTTACATAATTCATGCTCTAAGAATCTATAATGGCAGATTTCTGTCTCTCTAAAATGCAATGATTCTGCAGAGCCAGCAGATTCTGGGTCTTGTGTTACACATTCAAATTTTAAAGATAAATGTGGCAGGACTTTAACATTCACCTGCAAAATAGTAGCTTATAGGAGAGGGCACAAGTATTTTACTACTAGCTCACACAGGAAATATGGAACAAGAGGAATTTAATGAAATTATGGATATGAAAGGTTATAAGGACCAATGTTTAACTTATTGAGAAAGGATTTCTTGGCATGGAGTTATACAATTCTGTAAAACAGAAACAAAAAGAAAAACAAAAAAACACCTCTGATTTATTGAAATCAGCCACTAACCTTATTTCATTGCCTCCTTGATTCCTTGTCCAAGAAAAGAATCATTTCTAAGTCCAACACTCTAATACAATTGTCAGTATAAATCACCAGGAATCCAGAGTGAGCCTTTGGAAGAACATCTAAAATTAATTTGGCAGCTGAGGCACATAACTGACACCTAGAGACAAAAAAATAGAAAGCTATAGACCCCTAATAAATGATTCTACATCACCACGGATATTCATCCCACTTACATTTAGCCAAAGAACAGCACAATGTTTTTGCATGTAGCAGCAACTTAGTCAATCACTTCATATAAACTTGCTTACTTGATGGAAAATAAGGAAATGTCCAGAAACAAAAATTAACTCCGGTCTATTTTAGGGTATTCATAAGCCCTCCTTAGAGTATCTATTTTCACCATAGTATTTGTGGGTTAGTGTTCATAGGATATTTTTTGTTTGTGTATCTTCAACTGACAGGCTATTGTTGTGTATTTTCTCCACTTTTGACAGATCACACTTGGCACTGATGTCTGACATTTTGCTTAAAATAGTGTTATTATCGTGCATAGAATCACTGTAATTCTATTTTTCAGTAACAGAAATACTGTGGCCCTGTCATGAGTTTTTCTCAGTCTCTTCATTAGCTCCGCTGAAGGGATGGCATTATCAGATTCCTAAATGGCACCAGAGATATTTGCCATTAGAAGAAAACATGACATTTTCCATGTAAAGCATTGTGTTCACCTGTAGTGAGGGACTAGTGATTTTGTGAAGGATGGTGTTCTCTGCCCTTTAGAGACACTTGTGGAAGTAAAAACAACACTGTAAGGTTTGGAGGAATAGGGAATAGTGTCCTTCACCACTGTGATCCGTGAACTGATCACCTTGGGTACTAAACAAACTTTGTGAGAAAAGTGTTATTTCAAAAATATAACTGGGTCTATGTAATAACATTTGAGGACTAATTCTGAGTGCAAAAAATAAACACGTGATCTCTGCTACTTATCTCCCAGACACCAAGTACTTGCTCCTCACCTCTCATCGCAAGGTATAGAATTTTGGATTAGATTTTCTTTGATAATTTCAAATGCTGGGGAGAAATAGCTGTGTGTGAGAGCTACTTGGCTTCAGGTAAAAAAAGAAAAAAGAAAGCTACAGCCTGTGTGAAAGCCAGTTAGAGCCAAATATAACCTAATTGATTTTTCTAGGCATTAAAAATAACAACAAAATCAATGCAAAATACAACTCCACCACCAATTTACTTGTAATTCTTTAGTGTTTCTGGATGCTGGCTTAACTGATAATTGTTATGTCCATGTGTGAGAAGGAGAGCTTTCATATTTAAAATAGATAAATTAATTGTGGAAGAAATTGATTTTTAAAACATTGGTACAGTAAAAGGAAGAAATATTTAAACAAGGTGTTCTGCCATGTGGAAAATAGGAAATTTGCTAATTATGTTTCAAGCACAGTTTACACTGTCACTTATTTGAAGTATACCTAAAATGCATTTCCCACAGTTCTGGTAAATGGAAGAAAAGGAATTGATTTTCCATGTGTGAAACATGTTGCCAATATGCTCTAGTTATTCCTTCCGATCTCACCCCAGGTATATTTGTTCACCTGTTGTGGATTCATTTCAGTTGCAATTTTATATTTATTAAAAGAAGTGACCATCTATTCTTATATGAATATACAACACAAAAAGCTCATAAGAGTTTGTAGGTGATATTAATAGGAGGAGAGCAATGTGTTCAGCTCATCATCCTTTCTGGTAGAAATTTATACACACATCAGGTCTGATATCTGGTTACTGAATTGAACCATGTATATTTTGAAAAAGATGGTCTTTCCATTGACCAAATATGATATATCGTGGAAATAAGATGGTATATTAATTGTCCTGATCCCACTGGAATCAAAGTATCCCTTACATATAATTGTTTTGTTAGCAGAGAAATGGTATGAGGGGTAAAAGGAATTCATTCATTTATTTATTTATTTATTTTGTACAGGTGCACTCAAAATTAATCATACAGAAATTATAGCTAAGATACTGGGTATATAAATAGTTTTATAATAGTAGTCTCTTCTAGAGTCTTAGGCTTATGTTGTGGTTTAGCCCGGCTGGCAGCCAAACACCACACAGCCGTTCGCTCCCCCTCCCCCCTCCCTCTCCGGGATGGGGGAGAGAAACGGGAGAGTGAAGTCTGTGAGTTGAGATAAAGACAGTTTATTAAGACAGGAAAAATAATAACAATAATAATAATAATAATAATAATAATAGTATTAATAGTAAGAATGTGTACGAAACAAGTGATGCACAATACAATTGCTCACCACCCGCTGACCGATGCCCAGCCTATCCCCGAGCAGCCGGCCCCCCCTCCACCCCGGCTAGCCACCCCTATATATTGTTCAGCATGACGTCAGATGGTATGGAATACCCCTTTGGCCAGTTTGGGTCAGCTGTCCTGGGTCTGTCCCCTCCCAGCTCCTGCTGCATCCCTAGCCTGTTCGCTAGCAGGACAGAGAGAGAAGCTGAAAAGTCCTTGGCTTGGTGTAAGCACTGCTCTACAACAATTAAAACATCAGCATGTTATCAGCGCTCTTCTCATTCTAATCCAAAACATAGCACCCTGCCAGCTACTAGGAGGAAAATTAACTCTGTCCTACCTGAAACCAGGACAGATATCCACCCCTTATTCCATACCATTTATGTCATGCTCAGGTTACACTCTTTCCAATACCTTCTAATTAATCACCATTTTCATCTATGATATATAGCAACCATGGTAGCGATGACATACAGTGTTATATGATAATTAACATACTACAATTCAACTCATGGGCTATTCTCACCCACTATTAGGTCCCCTTGAGGTACACACCGGACCTCCCCATTCTCTTGCATTACCCACCAAGTGCATCCAGGTCCCTGAGCAAAAGCAATCCCACGAATGGGCTTGCCTTTTCCTGAGGCAGGAGTAGCCCAGACTGTCTTACCCAGCATGTTTCTTACGTGCACTACAGGAACTTTATCCCCTTCTACAGTGCGTAACAGGTTTGATTGGGCAGGTCCAGCTCGGTTGGCAGATCCTCTAGTATTGACTAACCAGGTGGCCTTTGCCAAATGTGTTTCCCAATTTTTGAATGTCCCAGTACCCATTGCTTTCAGTGTAGTCTTTAACAGTCCATTGTATCGTTCAACTTTCCCGGAGGCTGGTGCATGATAGGGGATGTGATACACCCACTCAATACCATGTTCTTTGGCCCAAGTGTCTATAAGGTTGTTTCAGAAATGAGTCCCATTGTCTGACTCAATTCTTTCTGGGGTGCCATGTCGCCATAGGACTTGCTTTTCAAGGCCCAGGATAGTGTTCCGGGCGGTGGCATGGGGCACAGGATATGTTTCCAGCCATCCGGTGGTTGCTTCCACCATTGTAAGTACGTGGCGCTTGCCGCTGCGGGTTTGGGGGAGTGTGATGTAATCAATCTGCCAGGCCTCTCCATATTTGTATTTCAGCCATCGTCCTCCATACCAGAGAGGCTTTGACCGTTTGGCTTGTTTAATTGCAGCACATGTTTCACAATCCTGAATAACCTGTGCTATAGTGTCCATGGTCAGGTCCACCCCTCGGTCACGAGCCCATCTGTATGTTGCATCTCTACCTTGATGGCCTGAGGTGTCATGGGCCCATTGGGCTATAAATAATTCACCTTTATGTTGCCAGTCCAGGTCCACCTGAGCCACTTCAATCTTAGCAGCCCGATCCACCTGCTGGTTGTTTTGATGTTCTTCAGTAGCCCGATTCTTGGGCACATGAGCATCTACATGGCGTACCTTTACAATAAGGTTCTCTACCCGGGCAGCAATATCTTGCCACAATGCAGCAGCCCAGATGGGTTTGCCCCGGCGTTCCCAGTTGTTCTGCTTCCATTGCTGTAGCCACCCCCACAGGGCATTTGCTATCATCCATGAATCAGTATAGAGATAGAGAACTGGCCACTTTTCTCGTTCAGCAATATCTAAGGCCAGCTGAACGGCTTTCACTTCTGCAAACTGACTCGATTCACCTTCTCCCTCAGCAGCTTCTGCAACTCGTCGTGTAGGAATCGATACAGCAGCTTTCCATCTCCGATGCTTTCCCACAATACGACAGGACCCATCAGTGAACAGGGCATATTTCTTCTCATTTTCTGGTAGTTTGTTGTACAGTGGGGCTTCTTCAGCACGGACCACCTCCTCCTCTGATGATATCCCAAAGTACTTGCCTTCTGGCCAGTCCATAATCACTTCCAAGATTCCTGGGCGACTGGGGTTTCCTATTCGAGCCCGCTGAGTAATCAGTGCAACCCACTTGCTCCATGTAGCATCAGTTGCATGATGTGTAGAGGGGACCCTTCCTTTGAACATCCAACCCAGTACCGGCAGTTGGGGTGCCAGGAGGAGCTGCGCTTCAGTACCGACCACTTCCGAAGCAGATCGAACTCCCTCATATGCTGCCAATATCTCCTTTTCGGTTGGAGTATAGCGGGCCTCAGATCCTCTGTATCCCCGACTCCAAAACCCCAGGGGTCGACCTCGAGTTTCACCAGGTTCTTTCTGCCAGAGGCTCCAGGTGGGACCATTCTCCCTGGCTGCGGTGTAGAGCACATTCTTTACATCTGGTCCTGTTCGGACTGGCCCAAGGGCTACTGCATGAACTATTTCCTGTTTAATTTGTTCAAAGGCTTGTCGTTGCTCAGGGCCCCATTCAAAAGCATTCTTCTTACAAGTTACTTGGTAGAGCGGGTTTACAATCAGACTGTAATTTGGAATATGCATTCTCCAAAACCCCACAACACCTAGGAAAGTTTGTGTTTCCTTTTTGCTAGTTGGTGGAGACATAGCTGTTATTTTGTTGATCACATCCATTGGGATTTGACGACGTCCATCTTGCCATTTTATTCCTAAAAACTGGATCTCTCGTGCAGGTCCTTTAACTTTATTTTGTTTTATGGCAAAACCGGCCTTCAGAAGGATTTGGACTATTCTCTTCCCTTTCTCGAAAACTTCCTCTGCAGTGTCACCCCACACAATGATGTCATCGATGTACTGCAGGTGTTCAGGAGCCTCCCCCTGCTCCAGCGCAGACTGGATCAGTCCATGGCAAATGGTAGGGCTATGTTTCCACCCTTGGGGCAGCCGATTCCAAGTATATTGGACTCCCCTCCAAGTGAAAGCAAACTGTGGCCTGCACTCTGCTGCTAGAGGGATGGAGAAAAATGCATTAGCAATATCAATTGTGGCATACCACTTGGCTGCCTTTGATTCCAGTTCGTACTGGAGTTCTAGCATGTCCGGCACTGCAGCACTCAGTGGTGGCGTGACTTCGTTCAGGCCACGATAGTCCACTGTTAGTCTCCACTCACCATTAGACTTTCGCACTGGCCATATGGGACTATTAAAAGGTGAATGGGTCTTGCTGATCACTCCTTGGCTCTCCAGTTGACGAATTAGCTCGTGGATGGGAATCAGGGAGTCTCGGTTGGTGCGATATTGCCGCCGGTGCACAGTTGTGGTAGCGATTGGCACTTGCTGTTCTTCAACCCTCAGCAACCCCACAACAGAAGGGTCCTCTGAGAGACCGGGCAAGGTAGACAACTGTTTAATGTCCTCTGTCTCTAAGGCAGCTATGCCAAAAGCCCAGCGGAACCCTTTTGGGTCCTTGAAATATCCTCTTCTAAGATAGTCTAT
This sequence comes from Cygnus olor, assembly GCF_009769625.2. Lineage (NCBI taxonomy): Eukaryota > Metazoa > Chordata > Aves > Anseriformes > Anatidae > Cygnus > Cygnus olor. Next base: position 64,003,443 of record NC_049198.1, on the reverse strand, counting down.
GCCAAGGATGCACGGAGCACCCGGGCCAGTCACAATACGGTGCTTTTGCCACTCATTTCCGGTTAGACTCACTTCAGCTTCCAATACAGTTAACTGCTGGGATCCCCCTGTCACGCCATAAATACAGATGGGCTCTGGCCCTTTACAGCTTGATGGCATTAGAGTACATTGTGCACCGGTGTCTACTAGAGCCTTATACTTCTGTGCGTCAGACGTGCCAGGCCATCGAATCCACACAGTCCAATAAACTCGGTTGTCCCTTTCCTCCCCCTGGCTGGAGGCAGGGCCCCTCTAGTCCTGGTCAGAATCTTCGTTTCTGTGTTTAAAAGACTGCCTGCTAGAAGTTGGAGCAGCAAACTTTTCAGAGAACCCTTTTCTCCCGATTGTTTTCTTTTGCAACTCACGTACCCGTGCCTCTAGGGTCTCAGTAGATTTTCCATCCCATTTTCTCATGTCCTCTCCATGGTCACGTAGGTAAAACCACAGGGTGGCGCGGGGTGTGTACCCACCATATTGTCTTCTTTGCACGGATGCACGTTTACCCCTAACAGCCGAGACACTGGTTTGTACAGGTGGGGAAGAAAATACACTCTCTTTAAGTTGGTGGACCTCTTCAAAAATTTCTCCAAAGTATTCTCTTTTAGTTGGTGGCCACTGGTTCGTTCAGGTGGGGGGGAACATAAATTCTCTTTAAGTCGGTGGACCTCTTCAGAGAGTTTCTCCACAGCCGAGACGCAGGCCTGTAGGGAAGAGGAGAGATTTCCTTCGTACTCCCGGAGTTGTTTAGCCATGTCACCCACTGTGGGATCTTCACCGTTTTTCCAGGTTATTATTGCCAATGTGCTGGCCCATGTTGATGGTGCATTCCGTACAAACTTCCGCCATATGGGTCGAGTACACTGGACTTCATCTGGATCTGTGGATGTTTGTGCGTCGTCTAAGTCCTTATAAATTACTTCGCGTACGGCTAATTCCCTCAGGTACTGAATTCCCTTCTCCATGGTGGTCCACTTGACTGGTAGACATACAAGTTCTTCCTTGTAGGGATACCTTCCCTTCACAGCTAACAGGAGACGCCTCCAGAGGCTGTGAGATCGTGCTCCATCTCCAATCGCTTTGTCAATGCTTGCATCTCTAGCAAGGGATCCCAACCGCTTGGCTTCCCTGCCCTCTAATTTCACAACATTGGCTCCAGTGTCCCAGCACCGGAGCAGCCAGGTGACAAGCTGTTCACCTATACAGCGACCAAAATCTTTTCGCACATCTCGTAGCTCACGCTGGTATAGGGTTCGGGTAGTTACTGTTGACTTACTGACATCCTCATCCTCATCTTCATCCTCCTGCACACTTGATGGCCCAGCCTCGTCTTCCCCACACCCAGACTTAGCAGAAGACTTTCTGCGTTCTAAACGACCCGAGTCTCTATACCATTTTTTCACCTTTTCTACAGGGGCAACTTGCACTGCTACAGCTCGCCGCTCCAACCCAGCCACAGGGTCTGCCACAGGGGTTGGAATACCCTCTGCAGGGGCAACTTGCACTGCTACAGTTCGTTTCTCTGACCCAGCCACAGGAGTGGGAACGGCTGCGGGAGCTGGAACGGCTGCGGGAGCTAGAGCTGGGACGGCTGCAGGAGCTGGAGCCGGGACGGCTGCGGGACCTGGATCGGCTGCAGGAGCTGGAGCCAGGACAGCTGCGGGAGCTGGAGCCGGGACGGCTGCAGGAGCTGGAGCCAGGACAGCTGCAGGAGCTGGAGCCGGGACGGCTGCGGGAGCTGGAGCCGGGACGGCTGCGGGAGCTGGAACGGCTGCGGGTGCTGGAGCTGGAATGGCTGCAGGAGCCGGGACTGGAACGGCCGCAGGGTCTGTCACTAGGTTGATAGTAGCATCAATTGCAGCTCGATAGGCACAAGCCAGACCCCAGCACGCCACAGTGATTTGTGTCACTTTGGAACTGCCAGAGTCATGACACCTTTTTTTCAAGCATTCTACCAGTTTTTTAGGATTTTGCAGTTGTTCAGGGGTGAATGTCCAAAACACTGGAGGTGCCCACTGCCCTAGAAACCTGCCCATATCCTCCCACACTCCCTGCCACTCGCAAATATCCCGCCTCAAGACAGATCTCCGGATGAGATTCCTAAGTAGTTGTTTAACCTTAAACAAAACCTGAAGCGCATTCAGGAGACATAACAACAAGAACATGCTGGTCTGAGTATCCCAAGGATATTCAACATCTTGGAGAGCTACCGTAACTAGCTCGGGGGATAAGAGGGTGGTGAAGGAGGAAGGGAGAGTGAACAGGTAGGAAAAAATATCTTCCCCTGTCCCCTCCACAGATTGACTCCCTGATGAAAAAAGGCAATAGGTGTAATTGCTAATAGTTTCTGAGATATGGTTTCCGAAGTATAGAGTCGACGACAGTGCTGAGTACAAATACCAGGTTAGAGTCATGACCAGAAATCTCATCATTTCATAAGCCGTCGTTACACCACACAGTACCATGACAATCTTAAACCAGGGCCCGGAAAGGATAAACAGCACGACAGGGAGCACATACAGAAAGTAACTTGCTATAAAACTCAATTTGGGAAATAGGCACAGCAGACTTGAGATTAAGGCAATCAACATTGTGACTAGCAACTATTAAGCAGGTCGAATACTTATACCAAGTTTAGTTTAACACAGTCTGGTCAAATCTGTCGATATCTCAACCCTTCGAGCCCCATGTTGGGCGCCAAATGGACTGTTGTGGTTTAGCCCGGCTGGCAGCCAAACACCACACAGCCGTTCGCTCCCCCTCCCCCCTCCCTCTCCGGGATGGGGGAGAGAAACGGGAAAGTGAAGTCTGTGAGTTGAGATAAAGACAGTTTATTAAGACAGGGAAAAGAATAACAACAACAATAATGATAATAATAGTATTAATAGTAATAATGTGTACGAAATAAGTGATGCACAATGCAATTGCTCACCACCCGCTGACCGATGCCCAGCCTATCCCCGAGCAGCCGGACCCCCTCCACCCCGGCTAGCCACCCCTATATATTGTTCAGCATGACGTCAGATGGTATGGAATACCCCTTTGGCCAGTTTGGGTCAGCTGTCCTGGGTCTGTCCCCTCCCAGCTCCTGCTGCATCCCTAGCCTGCTCACTAGCAGGACAGAGAGAGAAGCTGAAAAGTCCTTGGCTTGGTGTAAGCACTGCTCTACAACAATTAAAACATCAGCATGTTACCAGCGCTCTTCTCATTCTAATCCAAAACATAGCACCCTGCCAGCTACTAGGAGGAAAATTAACTCTGTCCTAACTGAAACCAGGACATACAGTTAAGCAAGTATTTAAATTTAAGTGGACTTTAGTACATTCTGATCTCCAGAAAAGCATAAGTACACACCTATGCACTTAAGCAGAAATCATCTCTTGAATGAGGTGATCTCCTTCCTCTCCTTATTTAATTCTGTCTGGTTGTTAGCCCTGTGATTTTGGTATTGTTGTTTACACCTGTTATAATTGATAAAATAGACCAGAGACCATTTTCTGGGCTTGAGGACTAGGTGTCGAGCAGGGCTCATCTCTGTACATGTGAGCTTTCTTTCTTTCCCGAAAATTAGGCTGGCCACATCCAACTGCCCACTGACACCAGCCCCTAACCATGTCTATCTCCCAAATACTGTGGAGACGTTGATTCCATGAGTACTACAGACCCAGAAAAAAAATCACATAGGGAAATGTGCAAGTGGTTAAACAGCATGCCCTAGTCCCATAAAATGTGAAGTGTTACACCCAGGACAGATGTATAATTGCATCCTAATTATGTGGCCTGTTATAAAATGAACAGTGTCCTAAACTAAACAAACTCACAGCTCCTTTACTCCACTGTCCTCTACATTCACAACTTTTCCATGCCTAACGACAAAGACAAGCTGCTGAAAAAGAAATGTTGTTGATTGAAAAAATGGCTTCCATTCATGTGAGAAGCAAAAAACCCTATCATTTCACACAGTTTCTGTTTGGATTACTAGTATGAAAACAGAATTTCAGTATATTTGTGTATGTTATCACCCTACACCCTTTTCTTCATATCTATTTAGCCTGTTTTCCTACATTGCCAGTAACACCTTCTCCATGGAGAAGAAGGGTGTCACTGGGAGCAGTCAGGCTGCACGCTGAAGGAGCTGTCCCTAGCACATTTCTTGTTGGGACAAGCAAATGCCACCCAGACTGTGCTTTTATTTATTCCAATATTTATGGATAAATACAGGCAAACTTTAAAGGGCCTTTATTCTGCATGACACAACCTTAAAAGCACTAGTCCTTATCTGATAACAAAAAATAAATACAAATCCAGTAGCCTAACTTAACTTTAAGGCTAAATTAATCAGCCAGAAAATAAATAAATAAATAAAATAAAACAAAATTGCCTCTTTTCTGTCAAAATCAGATCTTGGCACTCCACCCCCACACTGAGAACAGAGAATAAAATGTTATTTCTGGGCAGCAGTTTCCAAGGTTGTTTAATATTCAGTGAGGATCTTCTTAAAGTTAGCTCACATTTTAAGAATTTCACAGCACATCTGTGCATCACTGCATGTTTTTAAGGGTTTTTCTTGGAGACCATAATGGGTTTTAACTAAAGACTCTTACTTGAAGAATTAAATTCAAGTCATTAATCGTTCTGCTTCCACAAACAAGCTCCAAAGATACACTTCTAATTAAAAGAAATTGCAACTTATCCAACGGCTTTACATTGAACATTGACATGCTCTGTATTTGCTAAGAATTGCTGCTGCGAATGGCTTTCACAAATAAGACACTTTAAAGTTTGATCTGCTTTTCTTTTTCCTTCAACCACTTATTAAGATAGTATTATTCAGTATTGTAACATATAACACTTGAGTCTTTCAAGTGGCTTTTTGAAAGTACTTAGCATTGCCAGGATGTTGCAGTGACAATGAAATCGATAGTAAAACTTTGTCTTCCATGAGCAGACGGTTAAGCCAACACTGTGAAAATACCAACCCTAATAATTGAAATGTGACAGACTCCTAATTATAGAGGCAACCTTACCAGTCAAATATTCTCAACACAATAGCACATATAACTAATTTAGACAAAGCAGTGGTATTGTGAATTAATGTTGCTGACATTTCATATCCAGCTTACAAGGAATTCAAGATATCCTGTGATTCTTCCTGTTTGTGCTCCTGTTAGAGTCCAACAAGATGATGTGATGAGGAATGGCAGTCATAACTAAGACCTTCCCTCATTAAGGCAATCCTCTTTATCATCAGAATCATCAAATATCTATTCATGTAGACAGTGCTATTTAATAAGAAAATCATATAATAAAAATAAATCTCAGTTCATGTTTTTCAAGAGCAAAGGCTCTCTTTCTCTGTGAAAATCAAGACTTTCATATTGTAGCTGTGACCTCAATAAGTACCTAAGAAATAATGTAGTAAGAGCAACTCAGGTAGACGACAGTTATTGGCAGTATGAAATATTTCTCAGAAAATAGCTATATTGTGAATAAGCACATAAATGCTTGCAAGCTGACTGTCCACACTTTCATTTAAAAGGCTCTTAATAAACCTTTGTTTAGCCCAGCAGCACATTCCAGTCTGATGGTAGCTATTTTCCTAGACGAAGGAATCTGAGTCCTGAATGAACGTAACAAAGCCAGAAGGGCTGGAAGAATAAAAGCAGCAGAACTGGGGCAGGATAAAGCTGTGCAAGGTCTGGCAATGGTCCCACGTGGAGCCTGGGAACTAATGTGTCCCTCTCCTACACAGGGCATTCAATGCTCTCATACTGGTGTGAGTAACTAGAGTAACTAGATGAGGCCCAGAATCCCAGCTCTGTATGTCTCATAACAATGGAGAAATACTGCATCATCTTTCTTATATGTGTAATTGTGCTACAAAGTGATTTGTACTACAACCATTTTCTCATGCCACTTGATCTCCACCTACGTGGCCACAAATACACAACCAGACCACTGAAGCAGCTTGTTCTGGGGCTATCCAAGTGTGGGTTGATGTTCTCTCTGTGCATCCCACAGGCAACAGGGAGAAGACAAAAATCCATAGAACAAATTTAACATAGGTGTTGAGAAGCCAAGGATGTTCTAGGTCATGTGGGAGACTGGGGAGTCCAATTATCTGTTGCTGATGGCTTGGAAAGTGTACTGAGCAAATAATACACAGTAAGGACATATCTGGCTTGAGGCATAGAACGAGTGAGGAGGAAGGAAGGAAGCTGTTTGTTTAAACACAGTTGTAAGACACACTTTCACTGAAATGAAGTCAGGGCTGCTCAGCTGGCTGAAACAGACATAAATAACAGTGCTCCACTGGTGTATCTATTGATCTGTGCAATGTGTTTGGTATCTCCTTCCTCTCAAACTTTAGCTTACATTTTACCACTGGCTTAAATAGCTGTGAGACTGCATTTTAGACAGGTAGTTAGAAGTATTTCAAAGTAATTGAGCCATGAATTAAAAGCTAGAATCTCTAAGAGAAAGAATGGGAATTTCAGCATCACTGGTAATGCTTGAAACCTTCATTCTAGGAGCATGAGGGGACGGCTCTCTGGTAGTATCATTACTGTAAATCACAGAATCACAGAATGGCTGAGGTTAGAAGGGACCTCGGACCTCTGAAGATCACCTAGTCCAACCCCCCCTGCTGAGGAGGATCACCTAGAGTACATTGTACAGGATGGCATCCAAGTGGGTTTTGAATATCTCCAGAGAAGAAGACTCCACAGCCTCTCTGGGCAACCTGTTCCAGTACTTTGTCATCCTCACAGTAAAGAAATACACTCTCATATTCAGCCGTAACTTGCTGTGCTTCAGTTTTTGCCCGTTGCCTCTCATCCTGTTGCTGGGCACAACTGAAGAGCCTAGTTCCATCCTCTTGACACCCTCCCCTCAGATACTTATACACATTGATGAGGTCTCCTCTCAGTCTTCTCTCTTCTAGGCTAAACAGGCCAAGTTTTGTCAGTCTGTCCTTGTACAACCCTGTGCAGTCACTACTGCCTTTGGGTCTTTACATCAGTAGATTCTCTTATGACAAGAGACAGAGAGGATGGGATAGTGTAGTTCAGAACAGTGCAACATAAAATTCAGATGATGGATAAAAGTATGCTATTGATACTGCAAAAGGAGAAACATCAGAATACTAGTGAGGTTACATCACCCTGGACTGTCTTACCAGCTTTACATAAGTTTTACTGCCAACACTCATCCTAGGCTTCTACATTCACTTCCCTGTATGATCCTACTGAGGACTAAGCTGTCCATGCTTCTTTCCTTTCAGAAGTGAACCTGTCCCATTTACTGCCCTGTTGTGGCAAAATGGGATTGTTCACCTTCAGAGATAGTCCACTATCACTCACCCAACCAGACACACCAGAGAGACAGTTTTCTCACTGATCTGGGTTGAAACGGAAAATTATATAGCCTAAGTACCAGCAGCCAGTATCCCTGCCTTGTTTCCAAATTCTCTCAGGAAAGCAATACTGAGAACTGTAGGTGAACAGGAATAAAGGCTGCAAAAGAATAATCAAAAATAGTTGAGATACAGCAACTCAGTACTCCCCTACTCACAAAAGGAGCATGAGGGAGTGAGAAAGAGGGAAAGAAAGTTTGAAGAACATTTTGTGTGTGGCCATACTGAAAGTGGTTTTAAGGTTATATAATTTTCACTCAATAATAGTGTTCATTTTGTTTTCATTTTTCAAAACAAAGCATATTCTATTTTTCCTCCAGCAATTGTTTCAATTAAAAAATCTCTCAGCAAATCACTGCACTTTTTGTTATCCTTAACCATTTACTAATATATGATTAAATAAAATATATAAAGCTAACTAAAAAGGCAGATATTTGTGTGTGTGTGTTTGGGGTTTTTGTTTGTTTTTTTTTTTTGAAGAAAAACTGAGAATTGTTTGCTGCAAATATATAAAATGATCCTTGTTTTCCTTAACTATACTGTACATGTCCATTTTAGATGTTCTTTAACAGCACTGATCAAGTGTTTGATTAGGAGCATTTGCTTACATACCTAGATATTCAAACAACTGGTCACTATCACCAGAAAGTGTAGAACTGGCTGAAGTATTTTGAGTAATTATCACCAGTAATTCAGTTTTCCAAAAATTTAAAATGAAGACTGATTTGCCAAACTTTAGAGTGTTCTTGACAGAAGCTGAAGACTTCAAAATTTAGAAATACAATACATCCGTCCTTCCAAACAAGGACCTGACTGTTGATGTTTGTCAGACTTAGGGCATCTTGTTTTAGCATTCACTGGTATGTGGGCTGTGTTCTGTTAAAGTAATGGGATTCCACAGTCTTTGATATAAAATTCCTGAAAAAAAAAAAAAAAAAGAAAAAAAAAGTATATGTTCCTTTCCTTGTAGGATTATATATATATATATATATATATATTTGTTTTTATGTTGGAAAAGTATCCACATTTTCTAGATGTATTTTAAATGTTGTCTGAAATATGTATTAACTTCAATTCAGCAAGATGACTGTGACTGTTTAGCCTGGAGAAGAGGAGGCTCAGGGGAGACCTCATCGCTCTCTATAGGTACCTTAAAGGAGGCTGTAGAGAGGTGGGGGTTGGTCTATTCTCCCACGTGCCTGGTGGCAGGACGAGGGGGAATGGGCTAAAGTTGCACCAGGGGAGGTTTAGGTTGGATATTAGGAAGAACTTCTTTACTGAAAGGGTTGTTAGGCATTGGAATGGGCTGCCCAGGGAAGTGGTTGAGTCGCCATCCCTGGAGGTCTTTAAAAGATGTTTAGATGTAGTCCTTAGTGATATGGTTTAGTGGAGGTTTTGTTAGAGTTAGGACAGAGGTTGGACTAGATAATCTTGGAGGTCTCTTCCAACCTAGACGATTCTGTGATTCTGTGATTCTGTGACTGAATAAATACGATTAACTATCACCTAGTTAAAAAGAGCAGGAATTTTGAAAAATAAATAAATAGATAGATAGATAGATAGATAGATAGATAAAATCTGCATTTGAAAGAGTTTACAAAAGGTGATATTGATAACTTTACCAAAATGCAGTGCTGCTGCTGGTATTTAATATTTGGTTAATATGTTGTTGGATATTTTTGTATTTTGGTATGTGACTATACAGAAATCAGTGATTTGTGATCATTATTATGTTACCTAATATTTGCTTGGTGAAATTTGAATATATTCAATGTACTCTGCTTACTTATGTCTTATTCAGTGATGCTCCCATCTCTTTTAAAAAGAGAAAGATCAGGCCCACAGAAAACACTGAAAGTCTGTTCTCTGTTTCATTATGCGTATGATTAATTTTACATACAGTGTAATACCAATAACTTACTGCATTGTTTGCTTGCTGAAGCATTAGCATACACTGCATTAGTGGCACTTGATACAAGTGATTTTTAATTAAAACTGTATTTCATAAGTCTTATTTACTAGAGTAGTCCTATAAAAGTTATACATGTACCTATAGGTTACTAGATTTTATGTTTCAATTTAGATATAATGTATTAATTCTAGAGAGCGGGAATCAGACCAGACAGTGATAATTTTAATGTGCTTAAAATCTACTCTCTTTCAGGCCTGATTTTTCAGAAGATCTTCATGTTTGAGAGCAGTAGTGTCAACCCTACAGGCAGATTTACATGTGTAGCTCTATCTTTCCCCACTTGCATGCTGAAGTGAACATTCATCACTGGCTCTCAGCACTTATTTTTTTTCTTCTAATTTTTATGGTAAGCATTTATTATTGTGAACTTCAATTTTACATTTATTGTCTAACAAAGTAATTACCTGTACAGTTTAGCTGTAACATATTTTTGTTATACAATATCATAAAAATGTTATACACAGCACCATCTGTTGGCTAGGATAGATATCACACATGAAAAATAGCTTATGCAGATTAGATAGAAATGAATACACCAACAAGAAAACAGAAAAAGGACTATTAAAAAAATAATAAAAAATAAACTGCATACTAAAAATATCTTATATGCACTTTTTTTTTTTTTTTCAAAGTATACTGTTAAAGCTGTTGAAATCAAGAAACTTTGACATTTTAGAGGGTAGAAAAGATGGGTTTGAGAAAGCTATCAAGCGGCTTAGTATAAACTGGTAAACAGTAGTAAAGAAAAAGTGATAAATGAATTTACCTACAGTATCATTGCACATAGTGTTCTCTAGCCTCATGCTTCTCCGGACCTTTAGTGCTCTCAAATGTCAATAGAAATTTAACTAACAGAAAAATTGTGTTGCTTTCTACTGTCACATACTTATCTGGAGAATTTATAAGGCAGAATTATTTACTTCTCTCACTTCACCCTACGGATCTGTAAGGTAGAGTGCTCCCTAAAGTGCTTTCCTTTTCTGAATTTCAGATTATATCTAGCATGTTTGCACATGTGGGTGGGTGGGCATGCAATCTTCTCCACTAGTGAGTCTGTATATCTATAATGGCCAGCACCAGCTGCGGCCCAACAACCTTGATCATGTCTCCTCCTAATGAGGAGCACTGTGAGGAGCACTGTGAGGTTGGCATGCTATCACGTGTATCAGAATTACCTTTCCCTTGCTTAGGAAATCCGGATGCCTGGAACAGCTTTCTTGAGTGCTTTTCTGGATGGGGAGTCAGTATTTTTCTTCACACTTCTTTTCTTGCACATGTCCCATTGAATCTCAACCGATCTGTGTCTTTCTGGTCCTGCAAGACACTATTGAAAGCAGTGCACATATCAATAGACCAAGGTTGTGGGAAGGTGTCTGTCATCCCCTTGTGTAGTGTGTGTATCTGTACACAGTGTGGTTTGCTGAGCTATCCAAAAATATTACAACTTTTTTATAGCCATTCAAGGAGACAGAGAAGCACTGATACCTTACAAATCTTAAAAACTGATATGTACACCTTTTCACTAGTCCAAACCAGGCAGTGAGAAGAGGGGGTAAACTTTCCATATCCAA